>NC_054379.1:85114961-85414961 GCF_017654675.1 Xenopus laevis
ACTGATTCATTAATTCTATTGCTTCATTATACATTTTACAAAGGGATGACTACGTTTTACCTGCAACTTACTAGCTGCTTTCAAAGTAAAACTCCCAGACTTGGCTGCCCTTTTATTAGACACCAGTGGGATCACCTGACCTGTAGGACTGGCCAGATATGGGATGACTTTGATGTAGTTGGCCAGCTTAAATATATTGCAATATATGGACAAACAATCCCTGTTTTGTTTAAAGGGTAAGGCATTTTTCAGTAGCAGTATGCACAAAATGTCTCTGTCTTAAATATATTGATAATGGGTTGAGTGCAGAGGACTCTTGCAATTGTCTTTATGTATTTTGTGGTCACGGCCTCGTTGCACCCCCCCGCCTAATGGTTTTAAAAACTAGTGGTGAGCACAACTTTCCCTTGTTTGATATATATATATATATATATATATATATATATATATATATATATATATATATATATATATATATATATATATATATATATACACAGTATATATATATATATATATATATATATATATATATAATTTTTTTTTTTTCAATAATCACTAGCAATAATAGATCCTTTAACCGTACATTAAAAAAGTGTTAGGCATACTATGTTTGTTATATAAACATATCGTTTGCATGAAGAGAGAGCATTTTTCTTAGAGTATTCTAACCAGGAAACATTTCATTCAGGATCAGATATATGTGTACAAAGAAGAATTTCCTAGTTTACCTTGTCATTTGCTTCGCACTTGAAGACTCATAGCCAGTGAAGTAGTTATATTAAAACCATCTAATCACTCATCTCTTTTCATTTAAATTCCCAATTGGTTGCATATTATATAAATAGAGAATAATGTGGAATGTGTACGCTTGGAAATATATTTTCAATCTGCATATAGCACAGATGTAGAAATAATTCAATAGTAGTAGTTATTTTTAACCTTGACGTGTCTAAATCAATGTGTGGGTGAACACTTATTATGCGTAGCTGCTAATGCAAAAACTTTGCTGTACTAATTCAAGTTAAGTATTACAAAACATTCAAACATGAGAGGTCGAGAGAGTCAATCATTTATACACAACACTGCAAAACAAGCAAGCTGTAATACGCTCATCTAAAAGCTGCTTTACAAGTCTGATTGCATTATTGTTCCTGTATATGCAAACGTTTTTTAACCTAATGTACCTTTTTAGGTCACATGCTGCATCATGTGAACATCGGGCTAAAGGTCAAACAATGCGTCCATCAAATTCCATCCATTACAATGGAAGCCACAATCCAACCAATTACCCGAACAGTCCTCCGAGTTCGATTGAACATCAATCCTGACTTTAAATGGAGCGATCAGGTATCATGTGTTGGACTTGTCCTGCAATGCCAATAATTTATGAACAGTGTTTGTCAGATTGTAGACAGTGGAATGGCAGTATTGTGCATAATGGCTTGAGCAGGCACTGCAAGATAAGCCACTGCCTAATAATGCGATGTCTGTATGTGATATGTTGCACATAATTCAACTAGCTCCGCTATAGGTTATTTCCGAAAACCTGCACATTTTATTCCTCAAACACTGTTATGGGTTTCATTTTCAATCATATATAAAGTATTTTAACTGAAAATAAGCCATACCATTTTTCTTGCATTGCTTTTCATATTTTGTCATTTTAATGCATTACTTGAAGATATTGCTATTCATAGCGAAACAACATTTATATAATAAAAGGATAGGATTTATAACTTCAGGATTTACATTCTGTATGCTACACTTAAGCCATTTTCAGGCTATTTACAATATTTGTCTTGTAGAAATGACTCTATTCTTAAAGAGCAAGTATGACTGTGAGAAAATTAACCAAATTATATGTATGTTTAATAATTATTTGATGAATTATTTCTATTATCATTCTAAATTAGTGTGCTGCGACAACCTTATGCTAGCTCGTTTTGTCCTAAACTTGATACCAACTGATAACACCTTGTGTGATTGAATTTTCTATCAGGGTCTAAATCAGCCTGCTGCCTGACCAAATATAGGCATGTATGGCCAGATATAGACAATAGAAATTAATCAGTCTGCCAAAAGGAAGTGAAGATGAGTATATTGTTTACAACCCAGACTATAAGCCCCTACATTTTTCAAACCTCAGATTTAAACTGCAAGTCTCTATTGTTTATGCCTCATTTAGACTGCAAGCTCCTGTATTGTTCAAACATCTCAGATGATTCAGACTGTAAGCCCCTGCATTTTTCAAACCTCAGATTTAAACAGTAAATCCCTGTATTGTTCACACCTCAGATTCATATATAAACTCCTACATTTTTTATACCTCATATTTAGACTTTAAACCCCTGTATTGTTCAAACTTCATATTAAGACTGTAAACCCCTGCACTGTGCACCTGTTCGCACCTCAAACAGACAGGCAGGTGTTTTGTCACTTTACAATGCGGGTTGGTCTTAGCGTTGACCCTATGTTGTTTGGTATGCTTCTACCATTAATGTAGATGTGCTCTAGTTCTAGTAATAACATAGGTTTGCTTAAAGTAAGTGTGGTTTAAAAAACTAGGAGTGGCTTCCATTATTGGCTCCCTACCATGTAGTCCTGAAAAATATTGTACCTCTGTACCACAGAAGTTGGATAGCATTGATCCAGGTGGTCGACCTGAATGAAAGTGTGGTTCAAAGGTTGCCATGAGCATTCAGGTTGGTCAGATAATGTAGGGGTACGGCTTGTGTACCAACAATGGATATTTTGCACCAGGTCTGCAACACATAGCAACCTAGTGATTAACTTTGATCATCCAGCTGCAGGTAAAATGCTGAAAATTAAAATTTGATTTGTTGACATAGGCTATAGCACTAGTGCAAATGTTTTGTTAGTAAATCAGTAGGGATGGGCGAATTTTTTGCCTTGTTTCGCCGGAAAAATGACGCCCATAGTCGTGTATGGCGGCGTGCGTCAAAATAAAAAGACGCACGTAAAAAAAAAAATGTTTTTAACAAAACGGGTCAAATTCGCCCATCCCTATAAATGAGCCCCACCAATTCCAGCAAGAGGGAGTGATTTGAAATGCTGAAGTACTTAAGCATGACTGACATGGTTTGCGGGAGGAAAAACATATTTGTTTGAGTGCATGTATTGATAAATCATTTTTATTTTGGATGAGAAAATTTCAAGACAAACATATTAAAGGAGAAGGACAGCTACTGAAGCTGTTTATTGCCAATAGATTAGCCACAATAGTGCAAGCTATAACACTATATTTATTCTGCAGAATGCTTTACCATACCTGAGTAAACAGCTCTAGAAACTCTGTTTGTTTAGGATAGCAGCTGCCATATTAGCTTGGTGTGACATCACTTCCTGCCTGAGTCTCTCCCTGCTCACTCATAGTTCTGGGCTCAGATTACAGCAGGGAGGGGGGGGGGGGAAATAGGGGTAAAGGGATAGAGGAGCAAACTGAGCATGCTCAAGCCAAGCCCTGAAGGTTTAAGCTGAAAACAGGAAGTTTGATACAGAAGCCCATGTGTACACAATAGAAGGAAAGAAATGCTGTTTTTCTTTTGACAGAGGACTCAGAGTAGCTGATAAAGCTTACTTAATTTTCGCCTTTCCTTTAAGTGAATACCATGTACAGTACATTCAGCATCCAGTAAATTTAGAGGGGGGCATGCATGATTATTATAACTGGATTTACTCTTTTCTGTTAAAACAAAGATATCAATAAATAACAGTAGACCTGAATATGGCATTGCAATCCATTTTACGTTTGCCATGGGTGAATCTTTCCGAAGATATTTTTTTCAGTTGGCTTTTAGATGGGACCTGATTACTGTGAGGATCTGTGTTGGCAGTTTGTGGTGGCTTTGTATCTCTGAAGAGTACATTTATAAAACTGTTTGGAATTACCTTAAGTGCTCCAATGAAAAACCTGGTAGAGCTCCTCTTCCACCGTCTCCCAAAAACCATTAGGCAAGTTTACCAAATGTGGATAAAGGAGTCTCCCTCCCTACAGTCTTGGAAGCAATTAGTTGAGACCACCTGTCTATTATCTTGTATGTATGACTATGAAGATTTTCATTCATCCAGGTCATGGTATATCTAGTATAGGTCAATCTAAAAACAACTGGACTTGCTGAGTAATCAATGAAAACGTTTCACTACTCATCCGAGCAGCGTCTTCAGTTCAACTGACTGGTGTGGGAAGTTCTCGGCATATCCCTGTGTTTTTCAAACCTAGCAACACACTGAGACAAAAACTGGTACACCCAAAGGATCCAACACCAAAAGAAAAACAAAGCAATGTGGTATACAGAGTCCAGTGTAGCGAGGAGTGCACAGATCTATACATTGGCAAGACAAAACAACTGCTCACCAAGCGAATGGCTCAGCATAGGAGGGCGAACTCTACAGGGCAAAACTCAGCTGTCTTTCTACACCTAAAAGACAAGGGACACTCCTTTGAAGATAGCAAGGTCCAAATCTTGGATAAAGAAGACCGCTGGTTTGAACGAGGCGTGAAAGAGGCGACTCATGTTAAGGTGGAGAAACCATCCCTGAACAGAGGCGGGGGCCTTTGACACCACCTGTCTGCTACATACAATGCTGTTCTAACATCTGTACCCCGGCGGTTTCAGAACACTTTACACATCCATTCATGCAACTCTCACAAGTAACACCTGTTTCTAGGAGTTGCATGACTCATTGGATAATCCTATCACAGTAACTACACAGAATCAACACCTCTGTGAATTTCTTCAGATGTCACCTCTTTGAAGAGTTACAATGTGCCATTGTGATTGGATTAGTGGAAGAGTTTATATGCCGAGAATTTCCCACACCAGTTCAGTTGAACTGAAGAAGATGCTGGGATGTGTAGTGAACTGTCTTCATTGATTACTCAGCAAGTCCAGTTGTTTTTAGATTTACCTATACTAGATATCTTGTATGTACTATCTTTGGTGGTTGCACATACAGATGTTCTCTGTGCTCTCCCAAATAAACTTTTACCATTAATAGACTTATCTATGTCTTCATCCCATTTACTCTTGTAAGTGTACCACAACTGTGTTGTATATCAAAAAGGCAACATATGTGCCAGAGAGTTTGCCTAATTATCCAAGAGAGCATCTCCTGGTCATTCCTTACCCCCTCCATATCTTGGACTTCTCAAAGTGCTTAATCTGCAGTAGATGGTCTCATTACATTACCATATGTGGGCAGCCAGCCAAATATGTAAATTGTTGAGATGGTGACAGATTCAAATCTGTATAAATCTCTAAATTAGCCAGGAATGCTACAATCCTTTATATATTCTAAGGCTCTGATGTAGAGCATATATTCTATATCCTTTTTATACACAGAACAGCATAAGCATATTTTATTTACATATCTAGTGAATGAATTGCACTAACCAATAGGAAAAGTGTAGTTTGTATCATAACAAAATATGTATATATCGTGTTAGGGGAGTATTGAAAAAATAACCATCTTTAATGCCTGCTGCTGAATTTAACCTCAGGGTCACAACACAGACTTGACAATCTGGCGAATAGTGTAGACTGAACAAGATGATTTCATTCAGTCATCCACTAGGTAATGACCTCATATTGTCCATAGGGTCATCACTTTGCTGTGTGATCACCCCCAGCAGTTCTTTTATGCTACATTTCCTTCCCTTTAATTGGATTGCCAACCACAAGGCAAACATTTGTGTTCTTCTCTGTTTATTCTAAAGCACTTGTTTTACATTTATAAGACAGTGCTTAATATTTCATCAGTATCTGTATGCTTGTATGCTACTTTGGTTACACTGGTGTCACTGTTGCTAAGAAATGCTAGAAACCATGATTTATGTTTTCTGAAATAATCTTCATTTATCGTAACATAGGCCACGCAATAAATGACTGAAATGAAATGTTGTTGAATAGGAACTAGCTGCCAATGAATCTAATATTTTCTATATCAGATCATGCTTGTACATTTATTTTTCATTTGTAGTACAAAGAATTGCCATTACTGATACTATGTAATATTTCTTTATTTCACTTTCTATTGTTTTTTTTTTATATTTTAACTGTAACGTAATGTTCAAGGCTAAGAAATTAAGTGTGCATTACAAGTAATTGTGTAAGAATCAACTGTGCAACAGGTCTGCTCGTCCTTCTGCTCTCTAATGGTGCACAATACATCTTTTCTAACAGAGTCATAAAATAAGTACTGCTTTTAAAAGATTGGTTAGGATGAACTTAAAGGGTTTTGTCTTGGGAAAACACATTTTTATCAAAACGCATCCATTAATAGTGCTGCTTTAGCAGAATTCTGCACTGAAATCCATTTTTCAAATGAGCAGATTTTTCTATATTTAATATTGAAATCTGCCATGGGACTAGACATATTGTCAGTTTCCAAGGTGCCCCCAGTCATGTGGCTTGTGCTCACATAAACTTTAGTCACGCTTTACTGCTGCACTGCAAGTCAGAGTGAAATCACCTCCTCCCCCCAGCAATCCATCAGTAGAACAATCGGTAATCACAGCTTCCCAACACAAGATAACAGGTAATTTGTACATGTGAGAATATCACTTAGTAGTACAAATCCAATTCCCACTGAGACTCCTGCAGTTACATTGATTTGGGGAAACAATAGCTTAATTGAAAGCAGTGCCGTCATGAAGTGCTGGCTCTTTCTGAAAGCACAGGATCAAGCACAATTACCTGAGATGGCTGCCTACACACCAATATTACGACTAAAAAAAATACACCTTTATTCAGGAATAAAATGTTATATTGTAGAGTTAAATATTTGCAGTGTAAACAGTGAAATACAAACTATGGCAAAAAAAATCATGACAGAATCCCTTTAATTATGAATTTATTTTGTTGTTAGGTACATGGAACTGTTGGGGAGCCTTGGTGGATTTGGGTTGAGGATCCAACTAATGATCACATCTATCATTCAGAATATTTTCTTCTCCAAAAGAAACAGGTATATCTGCCACAAAAATGTGTTTGCAAAGTACAGTATATCCTTAAAAGTGTTGTTTTCATTTTGAAATTTTATGTTGTATTGCACTGAATTTTTAAAAAATGAACACTCTGTCTAAGGCCAAATGATAGAACTTGTTTTTTTCAGGTTTTATTTCAGACCCCAAGTATATGATACACTGACTGTGTTAGTGTATTTTCTGTGCTAAGTGGGTACATGAATAGGAGTCTTTAATTCACTTGCTCATAGAAACGATTTTCAAACTGAGAAATTGCCATCCACAATAAAGCATGTGAATTTATTTGTTTTAAACCTGGGTAGATGAGTGTTCTATCTACATACTCTATATATTGTGTTTACATGTATATGTGTTACATTTTTTTACCAGGTTGTCACCAAAGAACCCCAATTGTTGGTGTTTACAATTCCAATCTTTGAGCCCTTACCTTCTCAATACTATATTCGAGCGGTTTCAGACAGATGGTTAGGAGCTGAAGCAGTCTGCATCATTAATTTTCAACATTTAATTTTGCCGGAGAGACATCCTCCACACACTGGTAAACCTTTGTTTTTTGCTGCAACAGATTGCTTGGTTTATAACTGTCCTCCTGTGTAAGAGATTTCCCAGCATATGGAGAGAGATGCCAACATAAAGAGCTCTGTATCTGATTTCAGCCTTAAACGCTGTCTGTTGGTAACCGAAAATTCGAATAAAGATTGGCCATGGATTTAGAACTTTCACTGGTTCCTTGCTGTATTCTTATATTGGATAGAGATAACAACATGCATACAACACAGCAACAGTACAATACATTTGTTATTTTTTTTTTTTTCTTAGTGGACACCTAGAACAGGCATATGTAGGATTTGGCATTTCAAGGTATTGTTTAAGTCTAACCTGGCTTTAGTAGTTTTGCAAAAGCTGGAGAATATGTATGCACAGTATTGTAAATCTATGCTAAGGTATCTATCAGTAAGTGTACCCGAAGATTTCCGAGGTTTCCCTTCTTTTGCCGGCTCACAATAAAACTCGCCCCCCTCCGAGTGTAATAGCAGACTTCCTTTAATTTGTGTGGAGTCAGTGCTGCTTATTTCCCTAATAATGCAGCACTGACTCCACACAATTTAAAGGAAGTCTGTTATTTTTATAAATACCTACAGTTATCTTGTATGTAGGTGTTTGTGTTATGTTAAGTGGCAAATACTGTATGTAATTTTAGTGAGTAATAGATCTGTTCAGTAACAGTAAGTTTCATTGTAGCACTTAGACAACTTGCCCATCTCAAGTGCCCTATTGTAATTCATGATCATGTAAGGTATTAAAAAAGTATAAAAATGTTGCAAGGTTTTCTAAAGCTTTTTTATTTCTATTTTAGAATTGCTGGACCTTCAGCCTTTGCCGACCACAGCCCTGGGTCATGGCCATTATGAAGCTCTCTACAAATTTACACACTTTAACCCAGTTCAGACTCAGATCTTTCACACACTCTATCACACAGACTCCAATGTTCTTCTTGGGGCACCCACAGGCTCTGGGAAGACTGTAGCTGCTGAGCTGGCCATTTTCCGGGTCTTCAATAAGTATCCAACATCCAAGGTGTGCAATTGTGTTAATCCATGAAAATATGTATTGTTCTCTCCATGAAAAAGCTATATTACTGTTATTATTACTATTATAGGGAAATGTTAATGCTATATACTTGTGAATCCAATGCACATATGCACAGAAAGAAAGACAGGACAGCATGTTCTAGTTATATTACAGCTTCTTAAAAGAAAATATCTGTACATGGTAGGGATTCACCGAATCCAGGATTCGGTTCGGGATTCGGCCATTTTCAGCAGGATTTGTATTCGGCCGAATCCTTCTGCCCAGCCGAACCAAATCCGAATCCTAATTTGCATATGTAAATTAGAGGCGGGGAGGGAAATCACGTGACTTTTTGTCACAAAACAAGGAAGTAAAAAATGTTTTCCCCTTACCACCCCTAATTTGTATAGACCCGGATTCGGTTCGGGATTCGGTCTAATCTTTTGCAAAGGATTCGGGGGTTCGGCCGAATGCAAAAAAGTGGATTCGGTGCATCCCTAGTACAAGGTAAAAGTGCATAATAGTGTGTAAATTATATAAAGGGATCGAAGAAAATGGAAAGTGAAATTATTTTTGTCTAACAAAGATTTTAATATATGGATTCTGCAAAACCTGAGTGAGGTTGACAATAAAGATTCATATCAGTGGCTTAACTATAGAGGAAGCAGACCCTGCAGTCACGGGGAACTGGATTGTGGGGTCTGCTTTCTCTATAGCGAATTAGAAAACCCCCTCCTCTCTAGCCACTCTCTTACCGGCGAGGAAGGGGACACAATTCGGGGCGAGTTATGGGGGGAGTTGAGGTGGGCCTAGGGTGCAGTTGGGGCAGGCCTTGAGGGGAGTCGGGATGGGAAGTGAGTAGAAGGATGGGGAAAGGAGTGCGCTGGGGCCCCTCTGAAGGTTTTTTTTGCAGGGGGCCTGGCACACTTTAGTTACACCATTGATTCATATAATTTGTGGGATGCAAAATTGTGTATCTCTAAAACTTGCTTTATTTATGATATGAATATGATAGGGTTTCTTTAGCTCAGGGTGCAATTCTGGTTGAATATTTTAACGAAAGCATATATAATGTATAATTTTAGGTTTAAATCTAAATCAGAAAAATAGAGCAATTTCACATAATGTAGTTATTAATGACTTGTGCACCTAAAATGAAAGAAAACATTTTTAGCATGCTGTTGATCTGTTACAGGCTGTATACATTGCTCCTCTCAAGGCCTTGGTACGAGAGAGAATAGAAGACTGGAAAGTAAGAATTGAAGAAAAACTTGGTAAAAAGTAAGTCCCTTTGTAATTAAATAGAACTGTTAACCTATGTTGTTATGATACTACAAAGTTAGGAACTATGGGAAGAAATTAAATTCAATTATGTACTATGCTGTACAGAGTACTGAACTCTCCTGACCTGAAGTAAAACAGTATGAATGATTTTTCCCATAATCAGGGTTGTGGAGCTGACTGGTGATGTTACCCCTGATATGAGAGCCATTGCTGAAGCTGACTTAATTGTTACTACCCCAGAGAAGTGGGACGGAGTCAGTAGAAGTTGGCAAAACAGAAGCTACGTTCAGAAAGTTTCCATCCTCATTATTGATGAAATCCATTTGCTTGGTAAGTCTATCTGATTTGCCAGTGACACACGTTATTTATTTGGTTTTTCTGACTGTAACTGATATTTTTTATGATTATTCCATTAGGGGATGAGAGAGGACCTGTGCTAGAGGTGATAGTATCTCGTACAAACTTCATTTCATCACATACTGAGAAAACTGTGCGGGTAGTTGGTTTGTCAACTGCTCTAGCTAATGCTCGAGACCTAGCAGATTGGCTGGGAATTAGTCAGGTAAGAAATTTCCTGTCAAATAATAGAAGTTCAGGGTGCCTGCAGCTTTCGTGGTTTTGTTGAATACACAGCACCTATTGAAAGTTTGCTACTCTGTGGCATGCTGGTAACTATTTGTGCAGATCTATTTCTATATGTGTGTGTGTGCACTGGTTTATTTTTACAGAGAAAAAAAAGTATATGTATAATAAAATTTTGAATTATTTGGAAAATACTTTTGCATTAACAATAATGGTAAATGAGCTGACCCTGCCGTATACCATAAAATCCAGCAGCACTCCGATAAGTGATTCAAATATTTATTCGTGCCACTAGCCAAGCGACGTTTCGGGCTATTCCAGCCCTTTATCAAGCTGGACCCTGCCGGTACTACTGGTCAGGTGAATACCGATCAGATATGCTCTCTGATAACCATTGACCCTTTGGTGGACCTGCAACGTATAATACTCATTATTTTTAAGTAAAAGGTATCATCCAGCATTTTGCCATTCACGCATGAGCTAGACATTTTGCAGCCGGCAAAATGCTGCTGTACAATTACATTTAAATTAAGTTGATATTGTTACTGGTCCTTTTACCTCGCTATAACTTGTCTGTAAAGTTCTGCTACACAAGTGACTTTATGTCTCACAATATAGTTTTTGGGCAAAGCCATAAGGCTGTTATTTTGAAGTGGTCTGCTTCTGTTTCTCATTTTGCATGCCATTTCACTTTTTATTGATTTAAATGTGCTAAAAATATATTGGCGGCTTCCCAGCTAGTGGAATTAGTTTGAAACATGGATACCATACAGCGTGTCATAGCCCAGCAACCAAACTATTCTTTGATACGAAAACATGATTACATGTCATTGCCATATTTTTCCATAGCAGTTGAGACTCCACATCTACCAAATTTTAATGAATAATTATAAGGATCCTTTCTTTAAGGATAGTTTAGCATAACTTTGTTAAAATGCAGGTATATGGTAGTGTATTGTTCCTAGATCTCTGCCTCAGTGTTTATGTCTAAAATGCTTATCTTAGTTATTATGTGGAGTGTTTCATTTTCAAATATCGGTTTACAAATAGAGAGACGCACAGATGTATGATTGATGTCATTTACTTTTTATTGGTTTTAGATGGGACTGTTTAATTTCCGTCCTTCGGTTCGGCCAGTTCCTTTGGAAGTTCACATTCAGGGTTTCCCTGGCCAACATTACTGCCCACGAATGGCTAGTATGAACAAACCTTCATTTCAAGGTAAGCACAAACTTGTTACAAAAAAATGGATATGATACATACCAGTTCAAGCTGCATTACATCCTTGACAGGAGTTAAACCCAGTTATAAAAATGTGCATAATGAAAATACATTTCATTCAGCTTCATGGTCCAATGATTTAATCACTAATGATTCATAGAAACATGACAGCTAGCACACCGTGCCACATATTAATAGAGGTGCTTGAATGGCTAGGTGGAACATTTTTTCTTTTCATAGTTTTTGCATTGTTTGCCTTCTTCTTCTGACCCTTTCCAGATTTCACATGGGGATCACTGAACCCATCAAAAAATAAATGCTCTATAAGCCTACAAATGTATTGCTATTATTTTAGAAAAGCAAGAAAACACCGGCACAGCATGGTTTGCTTCTAGCAGGGAAACCCCTTGCTCATTTATTGCGGATGCAACGTTTCGGGGCGTAACCCCTTTGTCTATTATTTTGCTATTATTTTAGTCCTTTTTTTATTCAGTCACTTTCCTATTAATATTCCAGCATCTCAATCAAATAAAGGCATGTTGCTAGGGTAATTTGGGCCCTAGCAACCAGATTGCTGAATTGCACACTGGAGAGCTAATGAATAACAAGCTAAATAACGTATCATTTATAATTATATTGTTTATGTAGAGTGTATTTATGACATCATACAGAGCCATTTCCAAAAGCTGAATTTACATCATCATCTGCAATTCTTTTTTAAATTACTTTTCAGCTCTTCTAATTATCTCTGATGGAGAACAAAAGTATTGATGGGAGTGCTAAGACAATCTTGACAATTGAAATGACTGATGACTGCTACTGAAATGCTATGTAATAATCACTAATGACCAATAAATCAGGATTTTGCTTTATAATCACACCTGTTACTGAGGGAACAGGAATCCATTAGGTTGTCTGTTTCCAGATAGTGCAGTTCTGTGTGTGGATATAATGGTGATGTATTTCAGCTGTTTCCACGGGCTGATTTGCAGCAGAAAATTGCAATATCCCATTATTCAAACACTGCTACAGGAGTGTTAATCTTTTGTCTCAATATAACGCTTTCTCAGTAGGGCTAATGTAAGTTAGTTGCTAAATATTATGCCTTATTTATTTAAACTAAATTACAACATTTGTATTTCCATGTAACAATGATTATATTTCAAGAAATATTTTTATGTTATAGAGAGCATAATAAAAGCATAGGGGTACACAGTTTAGCTTTGCTTATTCCATTAATAGTGTCCGTGTTGGTTCTGACCTGGTAAGTATCTGCATGGCATTTGTGTTCTCCCATATTACATGAGTTTCCTCCTGGTGTTATGAGTTTTATTCCACAGTCCCAAAGCATACCGGTTGCTAATGAAATAAACTGTAGTGTATGTTTCCTCATGTATCATGGAACTGGGGATGAGGACATTTATGCACACGTTACTGGCCTTTACTGAAATAAGGTGACTTGACCCTGCATATATAAATCTCTATTAGAAGCAATTTCTATTGGGTTTTAAATCTTATTTTTTTTGTCTTAAAGTATATGCTGCAAGTAGGGAATCCAAAGGGTTAATTCCCTCCCCCCCACTTCATGGGAAGTCCCATTGACAACTATGCCATGTGGGAGAGGGGTTTTACCCATTTCATAGTTTAATGGGAAAGATCATGTGGCTCTCCCACTTTGGTCTCTACCTAGTACCAGGGATGGATTTGCTGGGAGCTGGAAGCAATGATAAGGGCTCTGTATAAAGATTACTACCCTAAGGAGTTATGCAACTTAGGTAAACACAGTACAAAGCACAGTAAGGAATTGTGGGTCAGACAGTCCAGATTATCAAGAGCAGCATACATTCCAGCAAGCAGAAATAGGGTGAATTTAGCACCTATATCGCCGCTATATTTATATCCTTCCACTGGAGGGGATCTAATTCACTAAGGTAGATCTCTTACAAGGTATTCCTTCACACCCTTACAGTAATGGTGATTTGTTGTTCTTGAGAAGCATCATTGCTACTTTTAATAAATCATAAGTATGTTTAAGAATCACTTGCACCCAATCAATTCTGCCACTAACTTGCATGGGCCCAGCTGAGGAAGGCAGTCAAAATGGAACACTGATCTACTTTCAGCAGCTGAGGTTTTGAAGGGAAGCCATTTGAGCAGTGCTTGGTTGTGCTAGTTAAATTACAAGAAGCTATATATTTTCAGAATATTTTATTTATGAACTAACTGCATTTATGGTTTATTATGGTGGAATTGTTGAAATGTGTTCAAATTTAAGAAAACGATTGTCTTCTCTCTGCAGCCATTAGAAGCCATTCACCTGCAAAGCCAGTCCTTATCTTTGTGTCATCCAGGCGTCAGACTCGACTAACTGCCTTAGATCTGATTGCATTTTTGGCAACTGAAAATGACCCTAAGCAGTGGTTAAATATGGATGAAAGAGAGGTAAAATCACTCATTATCACTCCTTATACTTTGCAATATGCACTAGTTGACACACTGTTAACTCATGAGAGGGCATTGTGGGTGGTGGAAATTTGGGAAGGGATCGCTGTGACTGATTTGTGCCGAGTGTGTTTGGTAGAAATTTTTTGTAGGTTACTACAATGGATTAGGCCAGTGCTGTCCAACTTCTATGGAATTTTTCTGGTCTACATGGTGGAGGCACAATAATGGAAGCCAGTGTTAGCCACTCCCCTTTTAGACCACACCCACTTTAAACCACATCCATGTTACCACAAGACCATGTCCACATTAATAGCACAACAAAAAACCAAATGGTTGGTGCTTACTGCATGGGTGTCACTCATGTGAAAAAGTTAAGTTAATATTAAAGAAGTACTGACACCAGAAATTAAACCATTTTTACTTCTATCATAGTATTGACTTTGTTTGCTGCTTATAATTTTGCCATAAAGTATTTGCTCAAACCTTTTACATTGCCCATCTAACTCCCCATGCTCATCTATGAAGGGGCTGCCATATTTGTGCAGCAGGAGTCCATTAGCATTAGAAACTTTAACGGACAGGCTGAGATGGGACAGTCAGGTTGGCAAAACTGTCTGGTTTAGAAACTTCAACAAACAATTATTTACACAAACAAACCTCTCAGCAAAAAATTATCAACATGACCTATTGGTAACTTTCAATGTACATTCATATTTTAAAAAGTAGTTTTTTATCATCAGTATCACTTTAAGATATACCCTTAAATCCATATGCCGCCTCTGCCCTGTGGCTATTCCAAATGCTAACAAACCCCCGGAACAAATATCAGGCTTATGCTTCACAGGCAGAGAAGGGCACACACAAGCAGAGTATGGCACACACAGGGAGCATAGGGAAGGCAGTGTATGGCACACACAGAGTATGGCACACCCAAGGACAATAGGGCAGGCAAAGATTGGCACACCCAGGGAGCATAGGGCATGCAGAGTATGGCACACAGGGAACATATGGCAGGCCGTGTATGGCACATACAGGGAACATAGGGAAGGCAGAGTATGGCACACCAGGGAGCATGGGGCAGACAGAGTATGGCACATACAACGAGAATGGAGCAGGTAAAGTAGGGCACACACATGGAGCATAGGGAAGGCAGAGTATGGCACACACAGGGTTCAAAGAACAAGCAAAGTATGGCACACACAGCAT
The DNA here is from genome assembly GCF_017654675.1 of Xenopus laevis. Lineage (NCBI taxonomy): Eukaryota > Metazoa > Chordata > Amphibia > Anura > Pipidae > Xenopus > Xenopus laevis. The sequence goes on from NC_054379.1 coordinate 85,130,281, forward strand.
GCAAAGAGCAGGCAAAGTATGGTGCACACAGGTAGCATAGGGCAGGCAGAGTATGGCACACACAGGGAGCATATGGAAGGCAGAAGAGATCAGGAGACAGGGAACCCTATCAGGACCACTCTAAGATGTACTACATACAGTGACACAGTGCTGGTCCCCCTTTAGCATTTTGAATAAGGTGTGAACAGTGTGGGCAGTTTCAGTCTGGGTCTCAGGTGTGAACAGTACAGGGCGTTAGGCTGTGAACAATAGAGGTGTCACAAGTGTGAACAATGCAGGGGGGGATTACATGTGTGAACAATACAGGGGATTACAGTGTAAATGTGAGGTTTAAACAATGCAGGGGCCATTTAATCTCTGTACTGATACCTTTTAAAGTTTACACATTGTAAGTAGACACAACAGGTAGACTGTCATGTGGAGGGCCACACAACGGGGGCTGCAATTGGACAGCCCTAGATTAGGCTTTTCAGTTTTGTCCCTTCTACTTTACCGTTGTTTGAACAGCTATTTGTCCACAAAATAATCAGTTTCTTTTGAATATATGTATGCTTTATATTGATTGTAAACATAGTCACAATGTAATTGGTGACGGGTGCTTTGCAGAACACATAATTTTATCTTTCACTTACTAAGCTGGTTTCTAACAATAAATTTGGCAAACACCAAGTCATTCCCCATTAGTTAATAACAAACTATTTGTTAAGAAATCTTTCTTGTTACTCCCATAAGTGTTGTTGCTTTTAAGTCTTTTGTAATAAGCTTGGCACAAATGCAGTTCCTATAATGTTTGTTTCCTTTTTAACTTATGATTCGACTTTATTAATAGGCTTTTAGAGTAGCTTATTCTGGCACTAGCATATCAGCAGGGAGAAAAAATAATGCAATCGGTAGGTGATGTGCTGAATGTTTTATCTTGCCAGTTATTGCATGTTTCATTTGTCTTATAACTAAATAAAGAAAGCAGCAAGAAATCCTCAGTTAGGAGTCTTAAAAATTTGCTGCAAATGAGACACCAAATGTAGCAATGCACTTTTAAAATAAACTTGCCGCTATTCAAATATAGTTCTTGATTGTATTGGCTATAAAGACCCTGCATAATTGTATTTTTAAGCATTGCCATTAACCATACAAATCACTGTATGTCACTGTTCCCTCTAATGATGTATTCGGGCAGCTTGCTTAACATATTAGTTTGCTTTTACTGCCGCGTTTGTTTTAAACAGTTAGCATAGCGCACCATTATGTCTTTTCTCAAGGGATGTCTACTTTTATGGCACAAAAGTGCGTCATAAACAAATGAACACTTAATTATCAGAGAGAAGTTTTTACTTCATTTAACATCTGTAGCAGATGTGCTGGCTGTAAATCTCTGTCTAATAGACTTCATAATTTTAACGCTAATGTTTCTTGGCTCACCCTCTTTTCACTGGGCATTTGCAGGGGCATTATTCAGTAGCATATGGTCCGAGTCTGATGTGCCTTAAAATGCAAACAATAATAATTAGGGCATGTAAGCCAGAGTTTCTAGAAAGAAACACAAGAATAAAACATGGGATTTTGGCATCTTGAATCAATATATCACACTCAAAGGGACATAATTGGGCTGCACAATCTGTTAGCTCATTCTTGTCCAATCTGGTCTTGTCTTTTATTTTGGAGCCAGCATTGTCATCATCTTTCTGAATTATACCCTGGCTAGAATGTTTTTCAGATGGAAGGTAATGTATCTCTTCAAATGGAATCCCATCTTTCTACAAAAGCTTTTTAACACCCATAAATTTAACTTGCCAAAACGTAGGTACCATAACCTTGCTTAAACGGTTCAACACTTTACCAAGGCTCGAAGAACAAGGATTTCTCTTCCATCGTCCTTTGAAGAAGATTAGGTTTGTCATGAAAGAGATTTTATTTCTTCGTATCATGAGAAGAAAGGGAAATCCCTTTGTAGTGTTTTTTTTCCCTTCCAGCCAGTATACAATAAAATATGCATTTGACATCCATCACAAATGTGTGTTCAGTTATGAAAGTTTTGATAACAGATTAATGAAAGTTAAAGAAGAAAAATACTGTAAAGTAGAAGATAACAGCTATTTATTATACCAAACCACATAATGATTGTGATCTCTTTGATGGAGTCTTAAAATGTTTCACTCAAAATACAGAAATGATTTGAATTATCTCTGTTTTAGCACACGCGATAATATAGTGGAAAATGTACCCCTGACTGTAATTTAGAAAGATATAAGTCACCAAGGAGGAAAAGTGACCTTTTACAGGTCTTGGAACTCTGAGGTAACGTGTAATATCTTTATAAATTTATTAGGGGGTACATTATTCATTATAATCTACATTTCTGAGGGGTCTGTCAAGAACCTGTAATTTCCATCTCTCGCACAATGCACAACTATTAATTCCTTATTTTGGATCCCCACATTTACGTATTGCATGTTGAGTTGCAGGATAGTGCCCTGTGGATGAGGGGGCAAGGGACATGGGAGAGAGTGTTCTGGGATCCCTGCAGGTGTGGATGTGTTTCCTGTCTGTATGGATCTGTGTAACACGATGGGGATAGTTACTCCATACTCTTCTGTTTTCTTCTTTAGGGTGTGAGTGTGGAGGCTTATGTTTTGGTGGCTTTGTGGGTCCTGTTACTATAAGTGCTATACTTCTATTGGTTCCCCTCCTCTCCCCTTGTCAACTGTTCCCTCTTATGCTGGTTAATGTTTGGGTGGATGGGGTCATGCTATTGATTCTGGTGTGCAGGATTGCACAGAAAGCTCCTTAAGTTTTGCACTGTAGACAGTAAGTCTAGAGGCAGAAGCAAGCATGCAACCAACATGATTAGTTGAGCATGGGATAAGCATTAGATTGAGAGGTTCTTGAAGAGGTGGCCAGTCCTGTGGCACAAGTTAAAGTAGAGGAAGGCTGTGGTAGTGGACAGAAAAAGCTTGGCTGATGACACTAGGTAAGACATATCTGTTTTAGTTATAAACAGCACCTTATAACGTAGGAGCATGCCATTCATAAACATATAATTTACAGTTTGTGCCATAGGGAAACGGCCAAACTGTAGAACATATACCTACTGGCGTATTTGATAACATGAACATAGTTACAAGGGTTGAATTTGAACATTGTATTTTACATCTCATTTCATTTGTAAAATACCAAACTAAAAGAAAGAAGTATTAAAGGACTACATTATAGCCTGTTTTTGGGTCAGGTTTTTAGCCATATACATTTAAAGCAATGCTAATACCATATATAAACTTTTTTTTTTCATCAAAACAAAGCACTTTTGGCAATACAACTACAAGCTTGCAGAAACCTTAGTCTAAATTGAGGTGGGTAATAAAACTATTTATATTCGATAAAGCATTTATACAATTTTTGCTGCTGCTTTGGCCAGTGCAAGAGAGAGTCCCCCTCCCCCCAGTGATTAAGGCTCACTTTTCCATTTAACACAACCTAGATAGTGAAATTGGTTTAATTTTGTTGTTAAGTGCAGACAATAGCAAAAACCATATTTCTAAATTAAAACAATACGCAATAAAAAACATGTCATAAGGCCTCTTTATTTGTATACTTTATATCAATTTGTGCATTTTTTCATTACAATCAGTTATTTGTGTTTTTTGTCCACTGTTTTTTTTTTTTTTAAAAACTGAATTAACATTAACAGTTTTCTGCTCAATGTATAGTCTTTGCACTGAATCAAAATATTTCAGCATTTTATTGGATTACAGGTGTTTTTTTCATATGGTAGTACACTGAATATAAATATCGGAAACTGTCTTTTATTTTTATATTGTATTCTGAGTTCTGTATATATTGTGGGTAAAAACATTTATTAGGTGTATTGCATATAATAGAAGGTAGAGGGAGTTACCGTTTTACAGCATAAAAAAGACATCAGACAATGGAGAAAATTCTACTGAAACTCTAGAGAGCTGTAAGCTTTGAAATTTGTGCCAACGGGTAAAGCAGTGTTGTTTGCTGAAGTGATTTATGTGAAAGTCAGCAAGGGAGGTCAGCAAGAAGTGACCAGAGCTTCCTGCTGCTAGCTTGTCAGAATATTAGTGCACACTTCTGCTAAAGGTTCTCTCCTTTTTCTCAGCTAAATTACTTTGCTTAGCAGGATATGACTAACTGAACCACAGGCCACTGCACTTATACTGGGTTGCAGAACAAGAAAAACATTGTAATCACTAATTTGTTAGTAGCAACATCAATTCAGTGCGACAAGGTTTTACTTTTCCAAAAATATAGAATGTGCAAAACTGGATAATGAAAAATAAATAGCATTTTGAAAGTAGGAAATTCCCATAAAAAGGTAAAGCAATGCAATAAAATTAAGGTAAAATAAACAAATGTATGTCATTTTATCCTCTAAATTTGCAGTTGCGGGTTTAGATCCTTTAAGCACTGGTAAGGCATAACTACAGCTCGCATCAAAAAGTATAAATAAAACATTTGTACTTCACATATTTCTCATGCAATTTCATAGAAGAGGTCTGCACTTCGATTGCATTTTAAGGGCCAGATTTATTAACGGTCGAATAGTAAATTAAAATTTGAATTTTCAAATGTTTTTTTTTTTGTGTCAAAATTCACACATTTGAAAATTTTAATCTCCCAATTCGAATGTAGATTTGAATGTGAGATTTATTACACCTTGACCATGGAAACAGTTCTAATTTGAATATTTGCCACCTAAAACCTGCCGAGTTCATTTACAAGTCCATGGCAGAGGTCGATTGAACTATTCTGCCTTCCTGACATTCATGGTTTTTTTTTCGGATGGAGAATTAAATTTGATTTGAATTTTCTGGTCTGGAATATTAGACATTTCATTTTTTTTTGTAAATAACCTTCCATTCGCGTTGTGAATATATTCAAATTTATTAGTAAAAAAATTCACATACATTCGAAATTCAACCTTTGATAAATCTGGCCATTACTGTTGATAATTAGCAGAAATTTAGCATGATTTTATTTTTATTATGAAGCCACAAGTGGTCGATAGATCACTGGAAAAAATTCTAGGAAATATTAATTTCTATTTCTGTCTAACGCTATGTGATATATTGATGAAATAGTAAACACAAAATTCACCAAATTTCACTGCAAACACATATAAATAGGGCTGTGGCATTTCGTAGCACAGGCTTTTTTATAGTGCTAATGGCATAAAAAAACTGGTTTCTCGAATGCCAACTTATTTAAGAAAAAAAATATTTGCAGGAACAAGTCACCATCGACTAAAATCACATTTTGACTTCTATTAAACCTAGCTTTTACTTGAAAAGTATTTTCTGGCAACTTTTCTCAGCATTTTGCTTAATACAGACTATTAAAACTTTCAAAGAACTTTCTCAAGTAAATTTGTGGGGTTTTTTTCTACATGTTTTTTTGAAACCTATGTAAAAACGCAAACTTGATTTTTGATAAATATGCCCCTTCGTAAATGTTCTTTCTTTTTAAAAAGGATTTCTGGTTTCTCAGTACTTGATCCCAACTAAGACACAATTAATCCATGGAGGCAATACAATCCTATTGGGGATATTTAATGCTTAAATTATTTTAAGTAGACTTGGGTATGGAGATCCAAGTAAAGGTCCCTTATTTGAAATACCCCAGTTCTCGAGCATTCTGGATAACAGGTTCCTTATCCTTACTAAATATTCCACTCATTCAGTCTATACATATGTAGGCAGGTAAATAAGTAATCCCACAATACCCCTCATATTGTACATCGATTATTTTTTGGGCCCTTTTCAAACAAAAACCTTACGCAGTGCTTTACATTAATTTATAATGCACTTAAAGGTCTTTTGAAAGACTAATAGGTCTTTCACTTCATTCAGCATATGTTTTAAAGATCTCTATTACGCTCATTACGTTTTAATTTCTGAATCATTGACCCTAAAGCTGGTAATGCAGGTTTTCCACCCACTATCCTGTATAGAATATTTGTAGAGTTTTCATTATGCCAAATATTAATACAAATATATGCCTCTATCTATATATATATATATATATGTGGTGGCCAATTGAGGATGGATGGTACAGTCTTATAGTAACAACTCTCAAACTATTTTTCTCTTCTTTTATAGATGAATGATATTATTGCAACATTAAAGGATTCCAATCTGAAACTGACTCTTGCATTTGGCATTGGAATGCATCATGCAGGCTTGCATGAACGGGATCGACGGACAGTGGAAGAGTTGTTTGTCAACTGCAAAATACAAGTAAGCTTGCTAAGGTTGAGAGTCCTGGTAAATTCTAGTTATGTCAGTGCTCCTGCTAAAATAACTGTGGATGCCCCCATCTTTCCTGCCATTCCTATAAGACATTTATATATTTAAATTTTTATATATATATATATATATATATATATATATATATATATATATATATATATATATATATATATATATATATATATATATATATATATTATTATTATTTTTTTTTCCCCCTTACTTAAGTTTCTGCATATTTTCTAGGTCCTTATTGCCACTAGCACACTGGCTTGGGGTGTGAATTTTCCAGCCCATTTAGTAATTGTGAAAGGAACTGAATTCTACGATGGAAAGACAAAACGATATGTGGATTATCCCATTACAGGTATGCTTCTTAAATGAAAATCACTTTAATACTTTTCGTTTTACCCGCAACATGAGTTATTTGAGACTATTTGTAAAACATAAAAAATGAATCTTTAAACCAACAAAATGGTATTATTTAAATACATTTGACAATTAGTATACCTGTGCATCTCTATGCAGCAGTATGCACTTTCATTCATTTGCTTGATTACTCAGTGATGTCTTTCCCTCAGCATCATCTTAGCCACTAATTTCTGCAATAAATTATTCTCTCATTCTCTCTCATAATGGACAAATAGGAAAGCCCTGCATTTATATATATATTGTGCCTTAAACATAATTAGATGGTAATTGCTCAACAAGTGTGACTGGGTCAATATCCGTTATGTTTATTAGCTAACTATTCTTTGTTGCTTAAACTTAATTTAAAAGAGATACATTTAAATATTTACACAACTGATTAAAGTATTGTGGACTTGTTTGCCTCCCATATTAGATGTGCTTCAAATGATGGGTCGTGCTGGTAGACCTCAGTTTGATGACCAGGGAAAAGCTGTGATCTTAGTCCATGATATAAAAAAAGATTTTTACAAGAAATTCCTGTATGAACCATTCCCAGTTGAGTCAAGGTCAGTTAAAAAAGCATATTTGTGCAATGAAAATATTATTTTCTTTTTACTTATTTTTCTGTTTTTTTATCTTTCCCATCCCCTGCTATAATTTGACATGTAAGTCACTGTCTGGTTTCATAAACTCTATAGAAAGAATTGAAGGTATACATTTTTTTAGTTTTTTTTTTAAATTAAGGTATGAATGCACTGAATCCAGGATTCGGTTTGGCATTTGGCCAGGGTTCTGTCTTTTTCAGCAGGATTCGGCCGAATCTTTGTGCCCAGCTGAACCGAATCCTTAAAATCATGTGACTTGTCTTCACAAAACAAGTACATGAAAAGATTTTTAGGCGTGCAGCGCAAATTCTTTCATGGAGCATTCGGGGGTTAAGCTGAATCCAAAATAGTGGCTTTGGTGCATCATCTTAATGATGTTTTCTCATAAATATAGGTTATTTGTGTAGTTACTGCAACTAAATAGTTGTTAGGACAGCAAAAAAGTCCAGCATGTTACTGATTAGGGGAAGGGGAAATTAAAAGAATTAAAGCAAATTTTATAGATAATTCTGGGAATTATCTTAGATCTTTTGGCATAGTTTTTGTGAATATGCGCTGTAGGAATGTGTCTCTGTCTGTAAATATCTAATCTCTGGAGGAGAGGGAGAGATCCAGTAAAGCAGCGTAGAGCCAGATGCAGGCATAATTCACAAAAGTTTTTATTTATACATTATAAGTAGGTATCAATAGAAACGGTTGCATCTTTAAAACTAAATGCTACTTGCAGAACGTTTTTCTGTGTCTTAACATCGTTCTGATCTTTTAGCTTAGCACAGCATACGTTTTACATGATTAATTCCCACATTCAATTTATGTATCACTCAAAGTTTCCAAGACCCCAAGCTATGCTAATGACAGCTTCTAGATGTAAATCCATGTAGGTATGGATACCAACTAATGTTATATGTTTTATACATGCATACTTGTTTAAACATACTTCATACACATCTGGTTATAAACTGAACTGATATCCTTCAATCTGATTGTGTAGTTTGTTGGAAGTATTGTCCGACCATCTAAATGCAGAGATTGCAGCCGGAACCATTACATCAAAGCAAGACGCAATGGACTATATTACATGGACATACTTCTTCCGTCGACTCATGATGAACCCAAGGTGAGACAGCTAATAATATATTATTATAGCTATTCATAACATTAATCAGTAATAAAACATGAATTATTGCATGTTTTGTACACAGTATGTACTTTTGGGGTTTCTTGTCCTGTCTCCTCTCTATCGGTTTACTAGAATATCATTATCTTTGAAGGATAATGAAGACTGTTTTGCTACTAAAGTAGTACAGCTTTGCCAAGGTCATCCACATTGCAATTGCATTAACTGTTTTGATTATATAAAGGGATAGGGTTATGTGATCTATTATCCAGAATGCTGGGAACCTGGGGTTTACCAAATAAGGGATCTTTCTGTAATATGGATCTCCATACTTTGTCTGCTAAAAAATCACATAAATATTAAAGGGGTTGTTCACCATTGAGATAACTTTTAGTATGATGTAGAGAGTGGTATTCTGAGACAACTTGAAATAGGTTTTCATTTTTATTATTTAAGGTTTTTGAGTTTAGCTTTTTCTTCTGCAGCTCTTCAATTTGCATCTTAACCAATGTCATAACTAGGGTCCAAATTACCCTAGCAACCATGCATTGATTTGAATAAGAGACTGGAATATGAATGGGAGAGGGCCAGAATAGTAGGGTCAGTAATAAAAAGTAACAATACATTTGTAGCCTTACAGAGCATTTGTTTTTTAGAAGGGAGTCAGTGACGCCCATTTGAAAGTTGCAAAGAGTCAGAAGAAAAAGGCAAATAACGATAAAAATAAAAAATAGAATTGGCCGCTATATAACATAATAAAAGTTACCTTAAAGGTGAACCACCCTTTTAAGTAAACCCAATAGGATTGTTTTAGCTCCAATAAGGATTAATTATTTCCTAACAGGTATCATGTATGTGGTACTGTTTTATTATTACAGAGAAAAAAAACATTATTTGATTAAAATAGACTATACGTAATTGGGAGCTTTTTGGATAACTGGTTTGTGCATAACGGATCTCATACCTGTATAAGAATCTTAAAAACTATAGGAAATTAACATACAATTAGGAAAGTGTGGTCTTTGGCCTAATGCATACATAGCGGCAAGTAATATTTTGTAGATTGTAAAATGCAAAAATAAACTTTTTTTACAATTTCCCTTTTGCAGCCTTTTCCCCCATTTTTTTAAAAACTAAGTACAGTACATAATGTGCAGTGTAAAATCAGTCTGCATGAAAAGCCGAAACAATTTTACGGCGGAGAATATTCCTGTGCATGTGATAAAAGCACATGTTAAAGCTTTACTATGCGTAAAAAACTGAAACAGGATTGTAATTGGATTTATTTTGTTGAGGTTGTTAAAAGCCTTGGAGGGTTAGTATCCTGTCATTGCATTGCCTTGACTATAATAAGGGGATTTAAGTGACATTGTTCAGAATCTGTAAGTGCCATATCCCTATTTGTTTTAACTGCTTTGCTGATCATTTCCCAACTATGTTGAATCATGGTGTGCTTTTGTCAGTGAAATGGATTCTTAACTGCTATGGTTAAACCAGCAATTGAGCTCCTAAATTGGAGGGTGGAGTTGCTGGCAGGTGGTATTATCCACAGGAATGTTAAAGCCCTTTACATGAATAGGCAGCTAATGATCCCTGATGCACAGACAGGGAAAAATCAACAGTGGTCCCATTAGTTCACCCCGATATCTTAATCTGAAAATCCTAAGGCACCTGGAAATTATATAATAAAAATCCATTTTAACTGGTGTAGTTATTGCAATTTCTTCAATTCCCAAGGAGTTTCTTATATGGGGAATGTTATTGTGAGTTGACAGTAAATAATTTGTCTGAATAAATGCACTTTCCAGCAATACAGTAAAATGCTACCTTATGCCCAGAATAATACCAGCACTAGGGACAAGTATAATATTTATACCATACAATAGGTTTGCACTCTCAGAAATAAGATTCAATCATAAACTCAGGTGGTAGCAAAAAAATCTATTTAAAAAAACAATTTGGCAGTTTACAATAGTATTGACAAAAATTCAGTTTACATAGCAATGATATACATACCACCCAGAGGTTTGTATGAGGCAAAAAAAAGTTTTAAAGTTAATTTTCTTACTTTTACTATGTTGAAAACAAATATAGACCTTGAATTCTCTACAATCTGCTGATAGCTTTTACATATACCCGTTATGGGATCAGTTATCCGGAAACCCGTTATCCAAAAAGCTCTGAATTCCGGAAAGGCCATCACCCATAGACTCCATTTTATCAAAATTATCCAAATTTTTAAAAATGATTTCCTTTGTCTCTGTAATAATAAAACAGTACCTTGTACTTGATCCAAACTAAGATATAATTAATCCTAATTGGACGCAAAACAAGCCTGTTGGTTTTATTTAATGTTTATATGACTTTATAGTAGTATGAAATTACAGAAAAATCCATTTTCCGAAAATACCCAAGGTCCAGAGCATTATGGATAATAAGTCCATACCTTTAATTTTAGGTCACATTACATGTAGCTCTATGTATCAGGAGGTCAAGTGGAATTGTTTTTTACTTTGCTTTAGAAAAAAAAAATAATTTGATCTGTTTTTTATCCTTGTCAATTGATAGTACTAGAACAAATACAGAAACTGGAGATTCTCCCAAAATATGTATGAATCAAAAAAATGTGCATTGCTGTGGATTTTGTCATTATATCTATTTATAAAAATTGCATTCGGGATTTTGTGCAGAATCAGGTTTTTGCAAAAAAAATCATGCTGGGCAGTCTGAATTGAACAAGAAAGATAATTTTCTATGTATGAATATGCACATGCTCAAGATGATATACACACATATTTTGAGCATATATATTTAACACCACTGGATACCTACCCAAGACTAACTTCCTTCAGATCAGAAAAGAGGATTTTTAAAGGCAAAAGTATATATAGTTGTTCTATTTTACATTAAATATAAAACTAGGAAAGAATTGCTTTTTAAATGCAAAGTTCATCCCTTCTCTGTATATTTGTATGTTTAGATAGGAGTAACAATACTACATAACTCTGCTGGGCATGCCACAAATAATAATAACACAGACAATTAGGGGCAGATTTATCAAAGGTCGAATTTCGAATTTAAATATACTTTATTTAATATACTCACAACTCGAATGGGAGGTTATTTAAGAAAAAACTGAAACGTTTAAAATTGAAATGAATTTTCGCGACCTGAAAACTCAAATTGAATCAAAATTGACTAAACTCGAATCGAGGTTGGATTATTTCCAACTTGAATTTGTGAGTTTTGACCAAAAATCCAACTCGAACATTCGAAATTTGAATTTACATATCACTTTAATAAATCTGACCCTTCGGGTCTTGTTTATCATGCTGTGTAAAAAGTGAAAGTGAAGCATTACTGGTGATGTTGTCCATAGCAACATAAGTAATAAGATTTCAACAGAAAACAAAAGCTAAGATCTGATTGGTTGCTATGAGCAACAACACTGATAATCTGGTAATGTTTCACTCCACTTTTTACACAGCATGATAAATAGACCCCTAAGACTTAGCCCATAATGCCCTTGCATGTTGTATTCTATTTGAATACACAAAGTGAACACATGTGAATATTCTTGTATTTTTTAGAAAGACTGTTTAAAATGTAATCAGTCTGTACAATTTAATGGGAGTCTTTACATTTGTTTGAACATTGAATTTTTTTATAAATTGTTGGGACCACAAAAAAGTGTAAAATGCAGGAAAACTTGAAGTTTCACTGAATCCGTGCTCTGGAATGTATTTGTTGTGTTGTATTACAGGCTTACTGCCCACTGAATCATTGCAAAATAAAAGTTGGAGTTATGATAAAATGTAAAGAAAGAAAAAATCACAATTTTGAATTATTTGTAGAATCAATTTGAATATGCACTACCGTTTGAGGTGGTTGTGTGATTGTTTTCCTTCAGCATTTTCTTCTCTCCCTCGCTGCATGAAGCAGACTGGGAAATCTACACAAGGAGCACTGGGCATGCATCATTATCTGCTTCACAGACAGCTAGATCCCTGTGACTGGAAGCGGAATGAAATGTATTCTTTCCTGAACTAGCAGATTGTAAAAAACAAAACTTTTAATAGTAATGTAATTGGACAATATACATTTTGTTTTTTTTTTATTCTGAATAAATAAATATTCTTGTATTATTATGATTAAAATTGAACAGCTTTGCTTTTGCAGGTCTCAGCACAATAGGAATAGAGTTCTTATACCAACAGTGGTAAATACTGTATACTGTTTGGCCATTACTGAATGCACTACCTATAATTATAATCTCCAAACCCATTCTTGTTGAAAGTCCTCTGAGAAAAATGGATCCCTGCCTTGAATGTGAATAAAGTAGTTAATGTATTATCAGATCTCCCAAAGAGCCAAAGTGCAGTTCTGGGCTTACAGCTGATATTTTATTCAGACTTTTTCATACTTTTTTTTTAAATAAAAAAACATTTTATAACTTAGGAAGCATGTTACTCGTGTGCTTGATATTTTAATTTTACTGAACTTTAGATGTCATTAAAAAAAAAAAAGATTATTCAACTTTTTCAGAAACGATTTTTTTCAACTGAGCAAGGAATATATCTGCTCTACACTCTAATACTGAACTTCATTTATAATATGAAAATTGAATTAATGGTGCTGACTAGACATTCACATCCCAGTGTGCATATGGCCTTTCATTTAATGTGCAGGAGCTATCTCTAGTCAGTATGGAGCCTGCCAAATACATTTATTTTCTTATTTTTTGGTGGCAGAAAGGAAAGCGGTTTCCTGTACTATAGTAGACCCCTTGTCACTGGCAGTTTGATGAATGTGAACTTGACATTGGCTCAGTGCTATCATATAGATACATCATGAAACAAAGCTGGGCAGGATTTAATGTGGTGTATCCAATCAGTGTCAGATTCCTTAGGTAACCATACATGTTGTTTAGGTAAATGAGATGTTTCTAATACAGCTGGTTGTAGCTATTACTTTGAGTATCTTCATAGGGTAGGGAATTTAGCAATGTGTCCAAAGAAATCATTCCTTTGCGGTTGATGAAACATTCTTTCACAATTCACTTATTCACTTGCAGGCTGTAGATTATGTTTTGGGCTTCATTACCAGCCCAAGGCAAATACAGCACTTTAGCAGGGAAGATCTGTGCCACCAAAGATGTCCCAGTATCTCCCCATCTTTTTTTCACTGCACATGCTCTTGGACATTATAGGCCAACTTTATTTTCTGCTTGATGATTTGCAACAACCCCTAAGCTTAGCTTCTAAACAGCTGCAGAGAGCCCACTGAGCATGTGAGTGTTGCAGACACTTTCCAAGATGGTGACAAGTTTGAAGTCCTGGATCATTGCTGTTATTGAGATGCTGCAACTTTACGCTGGTGCAATAAGTTCAGTGTATAAAATATGCAATTTTTTAGCCATATTCATTTTTAGGGTTTAGTTCTCTAACTTATTTGATTATTGAATTAAAAGGACCCTTCCTTTCCCAGTTTTTGTTTTGTTAGTGGTTTTTCAAGATAGGATACTGATCGCTTAAAGGGGTAGTTCACCTTTATATTAACTTTTAGTGTGATGTAGAGACTTGTATTTTGAGAGAGTTTGCATTAGGTTTTCGTTCTTTTATGTTTTTTTCAGGTATTTAGCCTTTTGTTCAGCAGTTCTCCAGTTGCTATTTCAGCAGCTATCTGGTTGTTAATGTCTTGTTTTCCCTAGCAATTAGCCAGTGGTTTGAATAAGAGACTGGAATAAGTATAGAATGGGGACTGAATAGGGTGAGAAGTAATAAAAAGTAAAACAATAAACTTGTAGCCTCACAGAGCAATACTTTTTTGCCTGCTGAGGTCCGTGACCCCCAATTGAAAGCTGGAAAGAAATAGAAAAATGTTTCGTAACTACTACCCTGAATTAATTCACTGTAGTAAACCTGATGTAGTTCTTCTTCCTTAACACTGAAAATTTGCTGAATTTCTTGGGCCCATCACAAAGCACTTACATTTTTGTAGTGGGTTTATTGTAAGTTTCTGATGGTTCCTCATACTTTTGGAGGAATGGAGTGATTGGGCTATTTTTTGTGAATGGTTTGGTTCTGTAGCATGTCCTCTGCAGGGGCCCTATGATTTATAAACCACTTCATTCCTCTTTCAGAATGTTTACTATACTAGATTTTATAGCTGTTGAAATGAGCTGATTGTCTTGTTGAATTATTACAAACTATATTTAGATTGAATAATACAAAACAAAGGGTGGTCTTGTGAGTCGGTTAAGTATAAACCAGTCGTGAGTTTGATATGTTTGTATAGGCTGACCTGTACAAATCACTCAGTCTATGTATCAAAGTTAAAATCCTAAAAAGGTTTAATCAAAATACACAATATGTGGTCACAGTATTTTTTATGTCTCCAGTAAGTTGTGGTAATAAATTGGATTGAATTTACATTTTGTAGTAGCTTCCTCATAAGAACACAACCTAGAAATTGTAATCCACAATTAATCAGGGGAGCAGGTCTGGGCCGTGCCGGGCCCACCGGGTCTTTCTCTAAGTGCAATTGTATTACTTAAAAAAGTTATGTAAAGGTACTATGCCAGGGAGTGCACCCTTCTCTTTATTTATTTACTTAGTATATTTAGACTGAAATATATATATATATATATATATATATATATATATATATATATATATATATATATATTGTCCAACGAGATTGCACACCATGATATAAAAGTTTTAAAAATAGCGTTTATTTTGTAAGCATAAAAACAGCCAAGGTAAGCTTAAGTATACATATGGAGATCTATGCAAAGTTTCGGGTGCTTGCTGCTCCCTTTCTCAAGATGGTCTCCATGCAGGATTAGGACTACAGTTCCCAGAAGCTCACTTAAGCCCTGTGGCGTCCCATGTGGTCGGGATGGCGTCACCTTTGTGAGCAGAAGTGCAGCGTAAATACGCCCACATATACAAGATTACAAGGGCAGACTAACATGTACACTGCAAAACTAGTATCACAGCTATAATGACCCCGAATTTTATATTCCCTGTTCGCTGTTGGATTAGTAAAGGTAGCTCCAGTTAGAACAAAGTCATTGTGCACATCCCCTACATCGAAACATACCCACCTTTGGGGGCCCCATAAAGGTGTATTGTCTGGGTGAAGGTTTTATTTCTGCCTGTGTAACTTTTGTGCCTATATTACAACCCTTTCTGAAAGACATCATAGGCTTTTTTTCAAATTCTGAAATTGTGGGATAAGCATCCCTCAGCAAATGCCAATGCTTACATAAAATGTGTCAAAAATTATCACTTTGTGAATGATATTGCCCAACAAAAACCAAGTGCTGCCTGTCTCCAGTTTTGTTTCTATAAGTTGTTCTCCTCAAATATTCTCTGCCTTTGTTTAGGCTAGTATCCAAAATGTCTTGTGGGTAACCTCTATCTGATAATTTGCCTCTCATTTTATCTAGATCCTGTCCTAATTGGGCTGGCTCATTTGTTATCCGAGGTACCCTAGTAAATTGGCTAGTGGGAATGGATTTCTTCACCGCTGCTTGATGAAAACTTTTGTATGATAGTAACTGGTTACGATCTCTTGGTTTTTCGAATATTTTAATTGCAAACCTATCTTGTGTCCGTATCACTGTGACATCTAGAAAAGCAATATCCTGGAGACAAGCATTCATGGTAAATTTTGTATCGTCATGGGTTTCATTGATTGCATCCCGGAAGGTGTGCAAGGAATTACTTATATTATTACTTACTCCTCGGCATATAAACTCTTCCATCTTCCTCTTTCCTTTGTGGGGCTGGGCATGTGCAGTAGAAGGTAAAGCCGAACTTTAACTAAAAAGTCAACTATTTCATTCAACTGCGTATGCGTTTGCCCCGGGAAATTTGAAGAAAGAAGATGCCAGAAGAGGATCGCTCCATGGTGCTCACTGGTATAACCCAGGGCCAGTGCAGTTTTCTACTGATAGCCCACTGGCCCGGGGTTTCAGGTAAGTCAATACAATCACTTGGGGGGTGCCTAACATTTGGCATTTAATGCCCACAATCCACACAGATAAACAAATGAGATGTGCTCCGAAAACCAAATGAGATGAGTGCACGAAACACACACACACAGGGGCAAATTCACTTAGATTCGTAGTTGCGTCAGCGTCTGCTTGGCCAGGCGTATTTTTGCCAGCGCTACGCAAATTCACTAAAATCCGAAGCTCAGGGGAAGCGTAAGCTTGCGCTAGCGTTAATTCGCCAAGCAAATTGAAGTTATGCTAGCGATGATTAATTTGCATACGGCACAAAATTGAAGTTACAATGGAGGTATATGTAGCATAAAAAAACAAAAAAATTTTTTAACTTTTTTTGAAGCAATCCCTATCTACTCTATTGCACTTCGCCTGGTCTGAGGTGGCAAAGGAAGTCTGGCGTAAAAGGTAGTGTTCAGAAAAATGCGCGCGTCAGTGAATTTGCGTAGTTACGTCCGTTGCGCAAATTCGCCAGGCGTAAGAGTGCGAAGTAACATTAGCAAATTCACGCCAGCATTCGTTAGTGAATCGGCGAATTAACGTAAATGCGCTACGCTAGCGAATTAACGCTAGCGTTAGGCACTTTGTCTTTTAGTGAATTTGCCCCACAAACTCCATTACACATGCAGAGTTTTCATAGTCTTTGAGGAGGGGCGGTAATACTTACACATTGATACTTATTGGATCGCCTGCAAACTTATATAAAACAAGTTGGATTGAAGTAAGTGTATTGAACCGTAGTATTGGTAGTTAAAAAACAAAAACTCTTTCATTCCATTAAACATCATACAAAATGTTTTTAGGCTTTAAATAACTTGTATTCTGTAAAGGAATAACAATTTCCATTGAGTCTCTAATATGGTGCCACAGTTGAGTATAAGTACAATGTGTAGTCGGAGGCATTCTTGACAGAAGAGGAGGACAGGCTTGCAAAGAGAGTGACATTGGTTAGTGATGTTCGGACCAACTTCATCACCAGTTTGCAGGTCATTGTGCTGGCTTCTTCTTCCAGCATTGTTAAACAGCTTTCCTAAAGATGATTCACTCTGCATTGAGGCACCTTAAATTGTCATGCAAGTATGTTTTGAAAACTGATGTGTTTATAGAAAGTAGAATTTTTTCAGTCATTTCAAGAATTAGGGGTAATTGAAACCTTTGCAAGCATGTATTTGTCTGTACATCTCCTACCGCTATGTGGGATAATTAATGCCAATTTGTTGTAGTAATACAAAATACTTGAAATTAAAATCCCAAGTGTCACGTATTCTTATTGCAGATTTGGTCTATTTGGGTTGTTTTTCTATATTCCTATGAAGTTACTGAATCCTTTTTTTTTAACTGTCCTATTAAAAATCAAAATATTCCCTTTGCAGAATTCATGACTGTACTGTCTTTGGCAAAAGGCTAAAGCTATAATATTTTTATATATGTGACCTGTAATATGTTGTGCCTACACATTAGAAATCTCACATACTTTGTACCACATTCTTCCTAACCATGTGAAAAAGCGGGGATATTTATTTGTCATTCAATGATCGGCAATTAAGTTCTCTCCCTTGATTTTTCATGCCCAGTTTTTATAGCAATACCAATTTATAAAACTAGTGAATAAGAGCACTAAATGTGTTACGTACTGAGTGGGTAATGGTAGCACAGCATTAATATATTCTCTTTAACAACTTTTGGTTACCTTTCTTATGTCTTTTTTTTAGCAGGGAAATCATAATGTTTATTTCCATATACTATTTCCACAGCCTTAAAAAAAATATTGGAAAAGTAATATGAATGCTTGCAAAACATTTTCTGTATTCTTTGTCTACATAATCATCTTATATTGTGTGCCAAAAAGTTTACAAAGAAGTCAGCAGTGGAGATAGATACAGGGAAGCCACGATCAGTTTCATAGTTTGGATGTTTAAGCTTAAAGTATCAACATCGACATTTCCAGGCACTGTGTATTGAAGAGTCTCTTTGAGAAATGCCCAATCTGTTGTATTGTATTTGTATTTTTCTGTATTTTAGTATCTTATCTAATTGCAAATACTGCAGCCAAAATCTGCTGATATGTTGTAAACTACAGCCCACTGCCTTCATGAAAGGAATACTGTTATTATTTTTTGAACAAGCATAGTTTCCAAGTCTGTTATCTACAGTATATATATATATGTATATATATGTATATATATGTATACAGATGCAGACGCCATATAGAGCTTGTATTACCTGTATAAAAGCACCTGTCCATTTGCCTCATTTATTCGCTTGTGGAACTCCTTGGTGGCTTATAATATCCTTATATTTTGCGATATGATATACAGTACATTATTCCCTGCCTAACCACTAAACTTTGACAGAGACAGCAGTTTATACATTTATCCCACACATCTAGGCAAATAATGGGCAGCCTTTTTCTTTAGCCTATGTCTCCACTTCCATCCTCTGCCTTTGTATATTTTATTTGTTTTCCAGAACAGGAATGTTTTATAACAAATAAAGTTCCCCATGTTTAAATGTATGATTTTAGTTATCTTGGATGATGATTATGGATTTCCCTAGTTAAAGCTTAAATCCTTACAGTGGTAAATAGGCTAAATGTAATCATTCTGAGCAGCGGGATGTATATATACATTATGTACTGTTAATATTTTGAGGAGATGTCTTTAATGCTATAGAACTAATAGAAGGGAAAAGCCCAATATACAAAGTTATGTGTTAAAACTGGTAACCTTGCATCTGTAGTCTGAGAAACTGGCAGAACAAGAAATGAAAACATATGTTTGCTTGAAAGGATGCTACTCGATGCTACATTTTTATCCATAAAAATCATTTTCTGTACCGCATGTTTTCTTTTTCTCTGCAAAAAATTTGATACACATTGTTGTAATATAAAACAATTATGTCATACAAAGATTTCCTTCCATGAGATCATAGGCAGACTAGGAGCCAAAAATTGCTTTGGAGGCCCGCATTTTGCCCACAGGCTACATACATCATTTTCCTTTTTACAATGCACAAAATTAGTTTCTATGTTCTAAAAGAACTATTTTTTTTGCTTGCTTTTCATATCCGATATTGATTTCTTAGTTCTCCTTGAAATGCTATGTGCAACCCAAACATTTTTTACCATGATTAAGCTAAATACCCCTCTGTAGATTATCCATATTCCCTTTTCTTCAAACTTGTTGTTTTTGAAGTTGTTTCCTTTTTATATACTTCTGTAAATTTTTATGATGCAGACGCTCTTGTTATTCCCTTTTCACCACTGGACATAGAAGTCTGCCTGTCTATCTTGTGTGCTAACTGCTGTTCGTATGAAACTGCCTTTGACTTTCACACCTCTCAGGGGACGAGTAATTGTTGTGTTCAAACAGCCTGTAATTGTGATCCTGCTGGCTTTCTCAGTACGCTTCTGGCTATTAGAATCATTAAACAACTCAGCACCTGTTAACAGCATTGTAAATATTCAACCCTGCTTGTATGCTAGTTGAGACCAATATAGTGAAGGCTGGCAGAGCCCAGCTTCATAAATTAGAGCCTCTGACAAGTCAATTATTGTGAAACTGGGTTTCACTGTGAATTAAATGAAATAACATGCTGATAAAAATGGTAGGCTGTCTGTTTACAGCATGGACAAAATAATCACTGGATGATTCAATGTAGTGAGCATGAAACTGCATTGTGTTCATTCTTTAGATGTAATTAAACAGTTTCACAGTTTAACTTTCCTACCAAAAAAACCTGAGATCTGGGGCTGATGTTATTCTGCCAGCATTAAAGTTAACAGCTACATTCCTGTGTTTTTTAAACATTTCACTATACAATTCTGCTTAGTTTAATGTTTCAAGAACATAAGTATTGGAATGCATTTTATCTCCATTTTTTTATTTAAATATAGAAAATTCGCACAGATCAGCATGGTTTGCACAGTAGACATATTTGCCCTGCCCATGGTTATATTTATAAAGTTGGATAGGAGTTGTATATTTAATGTGCCAAAAGAGTTGCGAATTTTGTCCATAAGAGCTTTTTAAATATAGCAAAATTTGCAAATTGGGAATATTTCTGTTTTTGAGTTATGCCACTTTGACTTTGGTGGTAGAGAAAATGCTCTGAAAAAACACTTTTGCAAATTGTGAATTTAATTTACTGTTACCGCTATTTTCGTGCACAACAGCCTTGCACAGTGGCTGCACTCACGCAAACACCTGTCAATTGCGAATATTTGTGCACAATACGAATTCACAAAACCCAGAAAGATGGGCACAGCAGTGCAATATTTCAGCCTTCAGGACAAAACATGGCCAATAAAACCATTTGCGAATAAATTACCCCCCTAGTGACCGTAAATATAGTAACTGCCATAATTACGCTATTTTTGTATATCTAAAAATGTAGCACTCTGTTTATTTAAACTGCGTTAAAAAGTATTTATTAACTTTGAGCCCTCTCTTACTTGTTGCAGTGTTTTTTCAATTGTGGCATTACAAAACTTAACAACAGGTATGAGACTACTTATCCAGAATGCTCGAGACCAGAGGTTTTCCGGATAAGGGATCTTTCTGTACTGTGGCTCACTATACCTTAAGTCTGCTAAAAATCATTTAAACATGAAATAAATCCACTAGGATTGTTTTTCCACCAATATGGATTCATGCGCCTCAGTTGGGATGCTAAAGCTGTTTAAAAAATGTAATATTTGTGTTTTTGTAAATTTTATGCAGTGTTATTTGAAGTGGGGGAAGTCAGCATTTTAATATAAATATTTGAGGAGAGGATTTGGAAAGCATAGTTTGAGCACCTCTCCTTGTAAAGTTTACCAGGGTTTCAGTTTATCTACAAACAAGATTGATTATGGTTTCCAGTTTTGTGTTATTCATACTGATGTATTTTTTCCCTTAGTTATTACAATTTGGAAGATATTGGACATGAAACAATGAACAAATTCCTTTCAAATCTTGTAGAAAAGTCACTGATCGATTTGGAGTGTTCCTACTGCATAGAGATAGCAGAGGTATGTAAAGAAGCCATCTAAGATTACCTTTGCAAACAGATTTTAATGATTTTGCTTTCTATTCTTGCTTTCTGTGAAATAATCTCTTGTGATTTTTTTTGCTTTAAATGGCGCCTATCAAAAAAACACCTCCCCCCACCAGTGGAGAGGGTTAATAGCGGTCCCACTCTGATTGGTAGAACCAATGGTATATTGTCAAGAAAACCCTTCTTGCGAAAGCTATGTTGCCCGACTTGTGGTGCACGTGTCTCATATGCATAATTATTGAGTGCCACAGCTTTCGCTTTATGCGAATGAATCCGAAAATAGGATGAGACGTTGTGGATATTTATAGGAGCAAGCTGCACACATCATATGAAAAGTGCTCTCGTTTTAACGAGAGAGCTTGTGCTGTGGTGTAATTTTCCACTTAATCAGTTATCAAAGAGCATATTAGCTGAACTTTAACTAATGATACTATCTCCTAACTCTGTTTCACTTTGTAAAAACAACATTTTGTAATACATTTTGTAAACAATATTTTAAAGTCCTTAGAAGACGAAGAAAAGGGGATGTACCAGGCTGGTATCAATATGTTAGGCACCCTCCAGCTGATGGCAGCAATTTTATTTCCCTGGGTTGTAGTTTTTTCTTAAAGGAGCACTAGCCCCTCAAAAAACTATAGCAATTCACTGGGGGTGCCTAACGTCGGTAGCACAGAAAACTCACATTTTCTGAAGGCTGTGGGTGTATTGCACCTTTGTGTCCCATATTCTCTAGATTTTTTTAATCCATCAGTTCCATGTACATTATGGGGCAGAATTTCGAAGGGTTAAATCCCTCGAAATTCGACTGGGGAATAGAATCGAATAGGCAATTCGGGCGAATTTACGCGCCTGGCGAATAGTCCCACAATCAAATATTCGATCGAAGGATTTTCATTCGATCGTATGATCGATCGAATGCCTTTTTATTCGATCAAAAAATTAGGAAACAAGCCTATGGGACTTTCCCATAGGCTTTTAAAGCAATTCGGTAGGTTTTAGGTGGCGAAGTAGGCAGTCGAATTATTTTTAAAAGAGACAGTACTTCGACTATCGAATGGGCGAATAGTCGCAGCGTTTTTGCGCTCGATCTATTCGAATCATTCTACTCAGACAAATTTACGCCAATTCGATAGTTGAGGAGCACAAAAAACGACTCGAAATTCAAGTATTTTTCCCTCTATTCCTTCACTCGAACTTAGTGAATGAGCCCCTATATATTGTTTTTCTCTGTTAGTAGTTTCCATTGGCAAATGTTACAAATCTGTTTAAAGAAAAAAGAGCAAAACACACCTATTTTACACAACTGCACAGGCAGACCTCTTATTGGGCCAGATATCTTATCCATTAGATGCATTTAGAAATAAATTGTTTAATATATTTAGAAATAAATTAATTAATAAATTAAATATGCTTGATGCTTTACCCCAATTATGCCACCATAGATTTTGACTATGTATTTTTTGTATAATGTTTCTGGCCATGTGACTGTATAGAAGCCATAAAAAAATTGCTTTTATGCTAGAAAGACCATTTTTATGTTTTAATGTAATCTTTAAAACAGATATGCCTTTTTATGTGTGTATTTCCTATCATATCTGATTTTTCAAACAATTTTGCGGCACACATTTTCTCTTTATACATTTTTAATTGAAGCCTTGTTGCTGTCACCTATCTTTTCAGGATAATCGAAGTATTGAGCCACAAACCTATGGACGTATTGCTTCCTATTACTATTTAAAACACCAGACTGTACGGATGTTCAAGGACCATTTAAAATCGGATTGCAGTGTAGAAGACCTGCTCTCCGTACTTTGTGTGAGTAGATATTTCTTAAATTGTTGTTCATTTATTTTGTAAGTCAAATTTAGATTTATTTGCGTTTTCCAAAGCTAACTGAATTGGAAGGAGGATGTAAACACTGGCCATCCAGAATGGTCCCTTGGCCAATGTCATTCCTGTATTCATGCCAGGAATTTTCTGCTATCACCCTTGTTTAAGTTAAAAGATGCAGTCTAACAATAGCTGGTGGATTAGATGTTGAAGAATGCTTTTAACATTTGCTTTCCCATATTGTCCAAGGTCTTCTCTAGTTTTCTACACTAGTCCACATACATGCCTTGGTATATGTTTCTATTTTCAGATTTGTGTAGAAAAATTCCCCCAACATTTCTTTGTATTATTGATTTTTTAGATTCAGAAGGTTCTTTATGTATTTTGTAACTAAAATGGCAATTTTATATTGCCATTAAGAGCTCTAGCATGCCAGTAATTTTAATACCCACTGCACATATTGGCTACTGAAACTTTCATTATTGTTGTGGGTTACTTTTCACTGATGTAATGGAAAGAGTTTCAAGTAACCCTCATCAGATTTTATCCCCCAAATTTATGCTGACAAAATAGAATGACGTGAAATAAGGGTGTCCAAACTTCAGCCCTTCTGCCTGTTACTGAACAGCAGTATCCCTGTAGTGATTTGTAGTTGAACAATTGTGGTCCTTATTTTAGATCCAGCCAGGGCACAATCCTCAAGGAGATTGCATGTTTTTTCAAAGTCTGCATTTCTTCCAAATTTCAAAAACATATAAGCATTTCATCGGCTCTAAATAAAAAATGCCCTAGTATGTGTGAATGTGATAGGGACTGTGTAAACTCCCCTAATGTCAGGGACTGATGTGAATGATGTATAATCTCTGTAAAGCACTTTATAAATGTGTTGTGCTATGTAAATAACAGCTAACAAATAAACTAACAGCTGAGGCTTATCAAGTTGCATATATTTTGTATACTATCTCCAGCCATCTTTGCTTATATTGTAAGGAACTAAAATTCATCATATTCCCAGAAAAGTAGATGCATATATTTCTAGCATCTAATTTATTGCATTTTTCACCCTCCTTTTTCAAATCTCTATTAGTGTTAATAGTGATTTACCGGTAATAACCAATAAAAAACATTGTGCACTATACTTAGTTTCAATTAAATATGGGCCTTTTCTAAAATGCATCAGTATGAAATAATAAACCTTAACCAAATAATTTACATGTTTCCAAATACAGTTAACTCTGGCATAATTAGTTGTATAAATCTGTGTACAGCTTGACTGTATAAGGTAAATGCAAACTTCCATCTTCTCATTTCATTGGTTAGTGACCTCTTAACACACGAGTGGATATTATGCAGATGTTAATTAAGTTTTAATTACTAATTAAGTTGCTTTTCTGTCTATCGCTGTCAAAGGTGTGAATTGTAGGTTTTTTGTTACTCCTAGCGTCTTGGGACAGATGTAATATGTTACAAGAATGATGTCCAGAGTTTACCCCCTCCCATCCCAATCCATCTCTGAACACTGAATTAATGAGATGACTAATTAAGGCTATTGCTTCACACCCCTATTGTTAAATGGTGACATTACATCTGTCTTGTATTGATGCTTCCCTCCCACCTATTGAAGCATTTAACAGTTTTGGCAACAGGGAATAACATGGCAAAGGGTTAGTTGTCTAATTAGGTTTAAGTGATATCAGCAGGGGAAAAGCCTTTAATAAGTAATATAGTTTTTTATTTAGGCGTCTGTGCAGAAAAAAAAAAGTTTAATGGTTTCATTGTAAATGAACAGAAAATGTTAAATGCTAAAAAATCAGCTGTAATGCAATATTAGAATTATGTTAAAACATATTATTATATATACATTATATAATAATTATATATACATTAAAATTTGAAAATCAAATATATTGGTGTCATTGGAAAGCTAGACTTATACTTGGTAGTTCTAAAATTACTCCAAGATGGCCATTCATTTTGTATCTGGTTGTATACTTTTGGTAATTTAACCTACTGCCCAATCATCTGCAAATACATTTTATCTAGGAGAGGAAATTATGATCGACCATTTGGTCATATTCAATAGCAGTCTATTAATCTAAACTGAAAATTGTATCCACCAGTAACTCTAATGTGGGTACTGACTGCTATGTTCCTAATGCAAGTATGTTATCCAGAATGCTCGGGAACCTGGGGTTTTTCCAGATAATGGATCTTTCAATAATTTGGGTCTTCATACCTTGTCTACTATAAAATCATATAAACATTAAATAAACCCAATAGGCTGGTTTTGCTTCCAATAAGGATTAATTATATCTTAGTTTGGGTCAGTGTTTAAATGCCTTATTAGGTTGTATGTTAAAAAGTAGGTATTCCATCTGTTGGCAATGATTAATTAAAACTGTGGAAACAATTGGCTTATATGTCTAGATTTTCTTTTTTAGACCAGTCATACCTGTTGTACAATATTTACATGGCTCAGAGGGCCCGTACAGGTCCATATGCTCTACCTTTAATAAATAAAATGTTACTTGTTAAGTGGGGGGGGTTTTTTCGTTTTTTTTTTAAAGCCTGTAAGTAAACTTTTTTTTTTCCCCTCATTATTGAACCAAATCAAAAAGGATATAGGTTTAATATCCATGATTCGAAACGATTCACGTTCAAACACTGTCAGTTCTTCCTTCTGTACTAAATTTTATTTTTGATCATGTTGTTGGTAGTGAAGTACCTGTATACATCAAATGTATTTTTCTTTGAACAAATACTTTTCTAAGCCACTTCTATATTTCCAGAAAAGTTTACTGTATTTTTACTATGGAATACGACAAAGTTTTCCTTGTATTATCCTTTAAATGCCACTAGAGGGTATAATTATCCCTAGGTAGGCTTTAAAGGGCAAATGTAATATCGGTTCAACTACTAAACAAATCTGAAGTGATTTCCTTATGAATATGGGCCCCCCAAAATAATGAATTTGCCCTTATATTTTTTCTTTGCAACTAGATATGCAGATAATTTAAGATTAGTATTTCATTGTTTAACATTAATTGCTGTTTAAGTGCAAAACTTGGACATCGTTGCTGATAAGTGTGATCTACAGATGGAGCTGGCCTTATTGAATCATCTGGTGCGATCAGCTATTTTACAAAAATAAAATTAGTTGAAGACAGAGGTAGGATACAATTTAACCGAGCACATCAATGTGATAAAACATGGGCTGTATCTCCACTATGGCAGGGGCTGATGAGAATGATGAATCATTTTTGTAAAGCGATATTTCATGTGTGATGCATGGTTCACACATGAGGAAATTCAAAAGAGACTAGAACATGTTAAGATTAACAAAGGTCCAGGGCCAGATGGTATTCATCCCAGGGTACTTAGCCAGCTTAGCTCTGTGATTGCCAAACCTCTTTAATTAATTTCTCAGGATTCATTGAGGTCTAACATAGTGCAGAGAGACTGGCGAATTGCTAATTTGGTGCCTCTATTCAAAAAAAGTATTCCGTTCTCAGCCTCAAAACTATAGGCCAGTTAGTCTGTCAGTGGTAGCAAGGCTTAATAAAGGATAAGATACTGCACTTCATAGCAAATCACAATACTATGAGTTTGTGCCAGCATGGTTTTATGCGTAATAGATCTTGCCAGACTAACTTAATTTCTTTTTATGAGAAGGTAAGTAGGGACCTCGATTCTGGGATGGCAGTGGATGTGATTTACTTAGACTTTGTTAAAGCATTTGAAACAGTGCCACACAGAAGGTTACTGGTTAAATAAAGGAATGTTGGCCTGGAACATAGTATTTGTACCTGGATAGAGAACTGGCTAAAAGATAGACTACAAAGAGTGGTGGTAAATGGAACATTTTCTAATTGGACCAGTGTTGTTAGTGGAGTACCGCAGGGCTCTGTACTAGGTCCCTTGCTTTTCAACTTGTCTATTTATGACCTGGAGGTGGGCATTGAAAGTATTGTTTATATTTGGGGTCTGTGCTCTGACTGCACTCTGCAACTCACTCCGGATAAGTAAGTACAGCGCTCTGTTGCACCCTGATTAAGTGGCAGGAGGGGAAACACCTACATAACCCCTCCAACCCACCCCTCATGAATACAGTGTTGCCGAATGCAGGCAGTGCTATATTCATCAGGGGTACACTGTGCTCTGTTTTGGAGCTTGGTTTTATTAAAGTGAGGGGCAGTGCATCCTGCCCTGTCTTACCCTTCATATACTTACCACCGTGTATATGAAACTTTAAAAATAAAATAAATAAGTACTTCTAAATCAGTAATTAATCAGTAATGTGTGAATGCTTGGCAAATAATTTTGCTGCAGATGAGCCGAAGACAGCTGATACTATCATGTAAATTTACTGTGAGGGCAGGAATTGCAGCACTCTAGAGTTTACAGGACAAATTCCTGTAACAGGGTGCCTTGAAAGCAACTTTTTTTTGGAAGCAGCCACTTTATCATGAAACATGGTATGAAGGTGCACGCCTCTTAATAGAGTAGTATTCTATGAATAGGACCGTGTGCCTGACATTTTACAAAGAAACATTTTAATAGTTTTTGATGCTACAGTCATGTCATGACTTTATTACACTAAGTGCAACGTAAGCTACTTGTAAAGGTTGTGGATGAGTAAGGCTGTGTGTCTGTTACTTAAGTAAATTGTGTTGAAAAATTATCCAATGTTCATCAAGTGTAACCCCTCCAGTGCACATACCTACACACACTCACACCGACCGCGCCATACACTCTCAAACTATATATACCAATATCTATACTAGTTGATCCAGGGACTAGTCCATTTTGGAGTCAGGTAGAAATTATATTCCCCTCTCTGAGGCAAATTGGAGAGGCTTTAGATTTTTTTTTTTTTTTTTTTGCCTTCTTCTGGATCAACTAGCAGGCAGGTTGAAATAAATATTTTGTTTTGGGCTTCTGTACCAGCCCAAGGCAACCACATCCCTTTAGCAGGGAAGATCTGTGTCTCCAAAGATGCCCCAGTAGCTCCCCATCTTCTTTTCCACTGATTCACTGCACATGCTCTGTGCTGCTGTCACTTACTGAGCTTAGTGACCAACTCACAATATACATTACACATAGAATATAAATGTCACAATATAAGGCTGATTAGTAATTAATAATGATAATTACTAAATGACTACATGGCAGCACAGAAACCTGTGCAATTAGTATCAGAATTGAATAATCAGCCCTGTATTATCAGCTTATATTACTGACAAAATTCATTTTCTGCTTGATAATTTGTGATGTCATTTTCCAAGATGGTTGACCCCCTGTGACAAGTTTGAAGTTCTGGATCATTGTTGCCATTGAGAAGCTGAAACTTTAGACTGGTGCAATAAGTTCAGTAAATAAAATATGGCATTTTTAACCCTATTCATTTTTAGGTTTATCACTGTAGTCTGTGATATTATGCTTGTCCAAGAAATCATCCAAGCCCCTCTTACAGGTATTAACAGAATCAGCCATCACAACATCATTCCACAGTGCATTCCACAACCTCACTGTGCTCACTGTGAAGAACCACCTACTGCAAAATGTAGCACAGAAGCAGAGCAGTTGCTTGCTATCTATATGATATTTCAGCCAGAGTTTGTAACAGATGCACTTCTCAACCACAAACAGCAAGGACAACTGGCAAAATGCTAGCAAAAGAATGTTTAATAGCACCTAGGCATATATATTGTTGAATAACCTGAATGTGAATTAAGCACAAATTAGCTGAAATAGTGGGCGCAGATACTCCCAGTTTGGAGAATTCAATAGTATAAAGAGAAAAATCAAGATTGGAAGTTATATTAGCGCAGCACCTGGTGGAAGAGACTTGCTTATACATGGGTCCTCTGCACTCAACCCATTATCAATATATTTAAGACAGAGACATTTTGTGCATACTGCTACTAAAAAATGCCTTACCCTTTAAACAAAACAGGGATTGTTTGTCCATATATTGCAATATATTTAAGCTGGCCAACTACGTCAAAGTCATCCCATATCTGGCCAGTCCTATGCTCAATTTTATCTGATTCATTAAGAATTCTATTGCTTCATTATACATTTTACAAAGGGACTAGGTTTTACCTGCAACTTACTTGCTGCTTTCAAAGTAAACCTCCATACTTGGCTGCCCTTTTATTAGACACCAGTGGGATCACCTGACTATAGCTGGGAAGGGTGGGAGCTACAACATGGAGCTGGTCACTGCTCCTGTATAACTATAACAAACAAGGGAAAGTTGTGCTCACCACTATTTTTTAAAACCATTAGGCGGGGGTGCAATGAGGCCGTGACCACAAAATACATATAGACAAATACAAGAGTCCTCTGCACTCAACCCATTATCAATATATTTAAGACAGCTACATTTTGTGCATACTGCTACTAAAAAATGCCTTACCCTTTAAACAAAACCAGTCCTATGCTCAATTTTATCTGATTCATTAAGAATTCTATTGCTAAAATATAAGCATAGGACTGGCCAGATATGGGATGACTTTGACGTAGTTGGCCAGCTTAAATATATTGCAATATATGGACAAACAATCCCTGTTTTGTTTAAAGGGTAAGGCATTTTTTAGTAGCAGTATGCACAAAATGTCTCTGTCTTAAATATATTGATAATGGGTTGAGTGCAGAGGACTCTTGTATTTGTCTATATGTATTTTGTGGTCACGGCCTCATTGCACCCCCGCCTAATGGTTTTAAAAAATAGTGGTGAGCACAACTTTCCCTTGTTTGTTATTGCTTATACATGGGTAGAGTTACATTTTGTAAAGAACTATTTTAAAAGGAAAAAAGTTGGAATTACCATATCACAAAAAACATTATTCAAAACAAATTATGAATTGTAAAATGATTAGCTTGCTTTGTTTAACCTTGTTTCATAGTTGGAATTGTTGAAAAGTTGCAAGCATACTCTGTCTGGCTCTAGCAAACACGCAGTCTTGATACAGAAGTATAATTTGAAACAGGCAGCAGGCAGAAAAGGCTTACTGGCGTGAAGTATAGCCACATGATAGTTAATCACTCTGTTCCATAATTGCAGATCAGTAGAAAGCTGTAAGGTTGCCATACCTCGCTTTATAAAACCACATGAAAGATTTACATTGCTTTGGAGCACTCCCTGCGGACGGAACAGCTCGGTGCCTAATTCTTTCACTTGGATTGGCACATGCTGCAGTTGTTGTTGAATGCTATTGTGAATTCTTAATTGCAGGCATGCCACAGTTGTTTTTGTCCTCTCTCAGACCTTTCCATAATGCTGGCAAAGGCAGCCTTTGTGTAACGTTCAGTTGCAAAGTCATGTTTAAATGAACACCACCTGATGCTAGTCAGTGTTCCCAGCCACCATTCTGAGACACTAACTACTCCTCATGTCAGCTGAGAAAATAGAGAATATAAAGTTGTTGACAACTTAAAGCACTGATCTATGACTAATTTAAAAATGAATTAAGCCTATATTTATATTTAGCCTACTAAAGGATATACAGTGCCTTACAAATTTATTCACACTCTTAGCTGACTCATTCTTTTTACTGAATAACAAATCATATGCTGATATTTTGTTCTCTGTGTTATTGCAAAGCACCGAAACAGGTCCTTGTGCAGCATTGGCTTGGATTTGCACCATCAATGCAATCTATTTTGTTTTGTGGCCAGTTGTGCCACTAATATTGCTTTTTAGAAGCCTTTTTTAATCTATTTTGTTTTGTGGCCAGTTGTGCCACTAATATTGCTTTTTAGAAGCCTTTTTAGCCAAGTTCAAATATTTGTGGCACAAATATAACACTGTTCTAACTCCATACTTAACACAAAATGTATTGTGGATAATATTATGCTCTGTGGCTGTTTTTCATTAATAAAAATAATAGATAATCTATGCTGTGAATATAGAGAATTTACACAGGAGAATGTTTGTCTGCTAAAAAAAAATTAATGGAGAAAGTACATTGTTTAGCAGCACTATTATCCATAGTACAAGGCTTAAATGGCACTGCAGTTGCTTAAAGGGATTGTATCCCAGCAAAACATCAGTTATAAATGCTGCTGCAGCAAAATTCTTCACTGAAATCCATTTTACAAAACAGCAAACAGATTTTGTTTTATTTAAGTTTGAAATCTGACATAGGGCTATACGTGTTCTTAGTTTCCCAGGTACCCTCAGTCATGTGATTTGTGCACTGCAAGTTGAATTGATGTCACCCACCACCCTTCCCCCCCCCTGCCACCAGCAGCCCATCAACAGAACAATGAGCAGGTAACGACTCCCTGACACCTGCCTTGCTAGGTGTAGATATGAGGATAACACTCAATAAAAAATCCAAGTCCCATCACAACTCCTCCAGTTACATTGAGTAGGAAAAACAATAGCTTTTCTGAAAGCAGTTCCTTTGTGCAGTGCTGGCTCTTTTTGAAAAGCACAGGGGCCAGTCCAATGGCCCAAAATGGCTACCTTCACACCAATATTATAACTAAAAAATTCAATTGTTTGTTCAGGAATTCAATTTTATATGGTAGTGAAATTTTTATATGGTAGAGTGAATTATTTGTAATGTAAATGGTGTAATTTAGAAATAAAAACTACAACCTAAAAATCATGGCAGAATCCATTTAAGGACAAGTTGAATGTTCTGTCAAAGCCTTGATCTCAATCCAAATGAGAATCTTGGCACTCTTTGAGGTGCATAATGGATGTATAGTTCTAAATAAATTTTGATAGACACTCTATTACTTAATAATGCTGGTTCCTAGTCCTGGGGCAATTTTTCTGTACAGAATTGAGGTACATGATGGCTGTTATTATTAATAGAGCAATCAACACAACTACATTGTTTGCTTATGAAATGATGTGTAACTCTTTCACGTAAACTGATTTTTGATTGGCCTCTAAACCAGCTATTGAGTTTAAACACATTTTCTGGATATTTATACTGTATACGAAGAACAAATTGATGTTGATTATCAGCATTAATGTTTTCTGATATATTGGTGTATTATTTTCTGTACAAATATATGTCCTCTTTTTGTGCGCATGAAGAGCAGATGGATGCTTGACTGACTGCTAATCCACAGCTGCAATGGTTTCAGCAGCCCCAGCATTTCTAGGTTAGAGTGGCTTTTCTGTCAGAGTGAGAGGGCAGCTAGAGAGGGATATCATTATTCATTAGGATCCCAGTGGGACTGCTGCCAACTGAGATTAATTTTTTCTGTTATGCTTGTAAAACAAGCTCAGGTGGAATCTCTAATCCTTGGGGCACGGGTGGCAGATCAAGGAAGATGCTACAAAGCTAGTTAATTTTCTGATTCTAGAGGAAACAGAAGCTGTCTTAGATGTATAAAAACATGATTGCAAATCTAAGTAGCTAAAATCCAAATGGGAATCTTGGAAAACATCTGGCACCAGTTTTTTTCTTTTTAGGGTTTTTTTTTTGTTGAGTGTTTGAAAGTTTGTATATGAGCCAACTGGTTTGCAGACCAAGTTGGGCTTCTGTTATAGGTACACAAAAGAGAGTTCTTATATTCCTTTATAATATTTATTTGCATTTATAGCTTGGCTGGTTTGCTTTTTTAGATTTATTCATGTAATAATGTAATATAGTTCAGTTTTATTAATGAGGAAATGTTTCATTATTAACTGGAAAAAAAACTTGGATGAAGTAACTTCCTTATGAAAGCAAAACCTATATTAGAAAATGAAAGGTAAGGATTTGATACCTTGATTATCTACTTTAATAAAGGTCAAGGCAGGGATATAACTTGATTAAATATAAAACCTATATTAGCCAATCTTTATAAATGTTATTTTGCAAAAAATATAATTTTTCTCTCTATAAAAATGGATAAAATTGCTGCAAACGACTGCAAGAAATATGGCATATATATTCTAAAGTAATATTTTACATATGCTGGAAAACAACCTATTAACAGTTATTTTAAAACCCGCAAAATGTGTTTTCTGCATTCCTAAATTGTGCAAATGATTATTATTTTATCTAATAACGTTACATGATCTGTTTGCTTTTCTTTTGCTAGGTTATCCTGATCAAAATGTTAGTGCACCTTAATTAGTGTAAGCATATTTATTAAATTCTCATTTATCTAACATTTTTATTTATTATCCAGGTATTGTCACCCTTTAACTATTGAATGCATTGTCATTTCTAAAATTATTGGTCAGATATTTTATCTAAAATCCTTAATCCAGTACAGGTATGGGACCTATTATACAGATTGCTTGGGACCTGGGGTTTTCCAGATAAGGGGTCTTTACGTAATTAGTATGCATGTATAGATGAACAAAATGCCCATGTGCAAGAACTCTTAAAATGCACAAGTGAACCTTCCCAAACCCATGTAAAGAACCTTTAAAATAATAAATTTTGTGTTAACCAATTCCTGCTTTAAAGTGAAACTATACACAGGTATGGAATCTATTATACAGCATGCTTGGGACCTGGGGTTTTCCAGATAAGAGTTCTTTCCATAATTTGGATCTCTGTACCTTAAGTCTACTAAAATAAAATCAATTAAACATTAAATAAACCCAATAGGATTTTTTTTGCCTTCAATAAGGATTAATTTTATCTTAGGATCAATACAAGGTAATGTTTTGCTATTACAGAGAAAAATGTAATAATTTTTAAATTTTAGAATTATTTGGTTACGATAGAGTTTATGGGAGATGGCCTTCCTGTGATTCAGAGCTTTCTGGATAATTCGTTTCTGGGTAATGGATCCTATACCTGTACATTATGGTACTTGTAAATTCTGTGTGGATTATCTATTCTAAAGTATCAAAGCATAGTCTAATTTTCTCAATAATATATTTGATTTTTACTTTTTATTTTCATGGTATTGCTTACTTGATATCTTGTCACTGAGACTGGTGATGCAATAACTGGTTGTTATATCACTGATCAAATATGTAATAGATATATATTCTCAGCAGCATCATTGATATGATCTAATAAGTAACTTAATACTTTGGGCTGTAGGAAGTTAGGACTTTGTGCAACCATAACTGACATGTTCCTTGATATTTGATTTATTTGATATATTGTTTTGAATGAACATACAGGCAGGAAGTGATTTTAGGCTGTTTGCAAAGAAGAACTCCCAAATCAATTTAGAATTCATTAACTCCACTGCAATATTTACCCAGCCCTTATATTTGCTCTTCAAATTTGTTTTGTATAGGGAAAATGAGAGAAACAATATTGTGGCTTACAGTTCTTCCTCTGTAGTAATATTTTTCTGACTTGAGCTCAGTTTACTGAAGGATGGTATTTACAAAATTGTAGCTAATATTAGCAGATTCAATAGGAGTCATCTGCATTTTATCACCAATAGAATATATTCAATGGAAATAATGCCTATTGTAAAAGGTTATTACAACCCCTTTTTATTTTTTAAAGTTTGGACTGTGTAAATTGGAGATAAGAGAATAATATGATGTGCACATTGCTTAAAGACTATGTTTTTATTTACTTTGAACGTTTAGCAGACACTATTGAAACAAAGGCTTATTAAAACTAGTTGTTATCTCAGAAATGATCACTCCCAATTATGTGCGATGTATAAGTGGTAATTGTCACTGGGAATCTGACTCTATATGGTACTTAATGTATTAATGCAATAGAGTGTTTAATGTGTGATAATTTTTTTATTGTTGCTGTAATTATTTGCAGTATACATATTGCCAAAGTGTTTCCCAGGAATACTTTTTTATGTGATTGCATATATGAATGTATTTTTGGAGACCGGAATGATAAGCATTTGATTTAGCAGCTGGAAAAAAACAGCAATTATGTCCAATAAATTGTATATTAAGTTGAAAAGTATAACTGCTGTGGCTTTATTCCTTAACCACAATATGTCTGTAATAATCAGCTGCTAGCTAAAAAAAAATAGGAAATGATTCTACTTGCAAGTAGGTACAACCTGATAACCTGAGCTTCAAAGGGCGGTGACTATCATTGCTTGACTTAAAGATGACTCCATTTCAATCAGTATTAATAGGCATGATGTTATGCTAACCTATTACATACTGTATATTTATGAGAGAGGCAGAGTTCAGAGGGTTTACAGTATAAATGTGAGTGTGAGTGGAAGGGAATCTGATATCTTGTATTTGTGGTAATGTTGTATAAGGGTGGTGGCAGAGGCGGCTACTAGAAAACGAATAGTTCCGAGTGCCATCCTGCCAATGATTTTCATTATCGCCAGCAGGAAGGCATTAAGGGGAGTTTAGTCACCCGAAGAAGAGGCAATTAGTCGCTGGGCGACTAATCTCCCCCAGTAGCCTCGTCTGCAACCACCCTAAAAGGATGCTAGACAAGCTACTCCAGAACTGTACAGGTATGGGACTTTTATCTGGAATGCTCACAGCCTGGGCTTTTCCCGGAAAAGGGATCTTTCTGTATTTTGGATAGCCATACCTTGCCTACTAAAAAATCATTTCAATTAATGATTGTAATTAATCCCAGGATTAAAAGGATTGTTTTGCATCCAATTAGGATATATTATAACTTAATAGAAAGACGAGTAATAAAAAGTAGCAATAACAATCCATTTATAGACTTACAGAGTGCTTGCTTTTTAAATGGGGTCATTGATTCCCATTTGAAAGCTTAAAAGAGTCAGAAGAAGGTGGCAAATAATTCAAATAATGAAGTCCAATTGGAAAATTTGCTTAAAATTTGCCATTCTACACGTATTAAAATTTTACTTAAAGGTGAACCACCCCTTTAATAAAAGTGCTTTTATGCTCTACGCACTGTGGGGAAAAGCACCAGTTGCCTACTACACTTGCAATCACTTGCCCTATAGTCTGTTTTGTTTCTACCAACAGTCTGTAGCTATATCTTGTTTGGAGCTTCTCAGTGCAAGAGTGTGATTAAGTTCAGGGTGTGATGGGAACAGCCCATTCTTTTACACATCAGTTAAGCAGAGAACAGAGACCAACGCTACATACTTTAATATTTTTAAGATTTACAGATAAAATGTATACTGTACCTTGTTACTACTCTGTATTTGATGGACACTTTATATAGACTGTGCCCCCTGCTATTTTGCATGAAGAGTAGCTTCCTGAATAAATTTGAATATTTTTTTCTACCTCAAATCTAATGATACACTTAAGTTCATTTTACTATATTTCTTACAGAGTAGATTACACAGACATTACCAGTCATGGAAATAGTATATACTTGCCATCACATTCATGAAAGAGACAAACCAATTCCTGAATTCCTGCCAGAGATTTTTAGTTTTGCTGACCAAAGCCATTCCATGCCTGGCATTTCTGAGACACATGCTGGAACACAAGGCAATTTGCAGTACAGTAGAACCCCCATTTTACGTTTTTCAATGGACCAGAATAAAATCAGGGAAATGTATTATGCATAATATATAGGTGGGGCCACAAAAAAACTATGTAAAGTGAGGGAAAACTTAAAATCATGGGGTGTAACATTGAGGTTTTGCGGTATCTTGCCAATTGTACAGTACTTTTGTTGCTTAACTTGTAATAAAAAAAAATATCTGGATCTGTTTTGCCATATGTTTTTCTGAAGGAAATCACTTTTGACATCTAAACTGAGTCAGGAGTTTCCTTCACTTCCAGCTAGTGACCCCATATTGCTCTGAAGAGAGTGGCAAAGGTCTCCAGGCTCTTGACCCTTGATCATCAGGAATGCCATGTGCTGACTGTACCTTAGTGATTTAAGTATAAAGGTGAATTGGTGAAACTCACGCCCTTCAGGCTTTCTAAGTGATCACTGACCTGTTTGACTGCCTCTGACCTGTGTTTCACATGTGTTATCAAGTATTGTTTTTGCACATCAGATCTCCTTCCAAAATAATGGTTTTCTACGTTTGAACAGAAGCTTGATTTTCTAGATTTTAATGGACTACTCATTATACTACCTTTAAATGACTTATATTTTCTTAAAGATTTGTAAATGAGCATGGTCAATGTCTTCCATCCAGTCTGCAATATTTGTACACTGTGAAATATTTTTTATGAACATTTGGGCAATTTTGTAAATCTGTCCTAGGACTCTTACATGGGTGTGCTTTTTTTGTGAGATGCAGGATTGAACACACCTAAATGCATTATACACATTCAGATTTGCATTTTACTAGAATATCATTGCCGTTTTTTAAAAACAACATACAGCTTCTTTGTTGTAGACACATTTACATTCCACACACAAATGCAGATACAGTAAATACATTATGTGGGTTATTTATTAAAGGTCAAGTTGTGTTTTCCTGAATTTTCCGAGGTTAGTTTCACTAAAAACACAAATTTGAGATTAAAAAACTTTTTCAAAATGTATTATCCTCCAAAGCTGCAAAAAGTCTGAATCTGAAAATATTCCATCTAAAACCTGTCGAGGTCATGTAGAAGTCTATGGCAGAGGTCCCTTGAACTATTTGACGATGTTTTTTGGCTTCACAATTTTCAGGGGATTTTTCGGTGGTTTTGCACACAAAAACTAGATCAATTTGAGGTATGCAAGGTTTTTTTGTTTTTTTTTAACTATAACTCTATCAAGTCGAATATTCAAGTTTTTTAACATTTGGGTTTTTTCATAAATAAGCAAACATTTGAGTTATGAGTTTATTCGAGGTAGGAAAAAAACCTCACAAACTTGACCTTTGATAAATAGCCCCCTATATTTGTTTGGATGTGCTCAGCATTTATAGATGAACAAAAAAATGCCCATGTGCAAGAACCCTTAAAATGCACAAGTGAACATTCCCAAACCCTTGTAAAGATCCTTTAAAATAATACATTTTGTATTAACCAATTCCTCCTGTGAAACTATATACAGGTATACGATCTATTATCCAGAATGCTCAGGACCTGGGGCTTTACAGATAAGGGGTCTTTCTGTAATTTGGATTGCCATACCTTGTCTACTAAATAAATCATTTAAACACTAAACCCAACAGGATTGCTTTGCCTCCAATAAGAATTAATTATATCTTGGGTAGGATCAAGTACAAGGTACAGTTTTATTATTACAGAGAAAAGGGACATCATTTTTAAAAAATTTTAATTATTTGATTAAAATTGAGTCTATGGGAGATGGCCTTCCCTTAATTTGGAGCTTTTTGGATAACGGATCCCATACCTGTAAAACAGTAATTTTTCTAAAGGAAATGTTTCCTAAATATGTTCAGCTTCCCACCTTAACATACCATGGCTCATTTCTTCTTATATAAAATGCTAGAGTAATAAATGATAGACAGATAGATATTATATATATAGATGTATTAAATATATGGCATATAAATTATATTTTCATGGATTAACCAAACCACAGATAGTATAATAATATATTTAATTAATTTTAGCTCAGCAGCACAGAAACTGTTCTAATATAAACGTTTCCAAACTCCACAAGATATTACTTTAAGAAACTAAAAGGTTGTTGTGCAAAAAAATGTAGTTATGAGCCAGTTGCCGCTAACAAATGGATATCAGATTTGTTTCTTAGCTCTATGTATTTCAAGCAAAGGTCTTTAGTATGAAGCCTTCCATTAACTGAGAATTCATTTATGCTGTGCTGGAAATAGCACTTTTTGAGAATGTGCATAATGTGGTTAGGCGATGGCTAGTAGGTGGCAACATTACATTTCCACATGTCTGTCTATAAAATGTGCTCTTGGAGGTCTTTCGCATATTTGATATCATTATGGAGCAATTTGGATTTTGTTTTGCTGTTTGTAAAGTACATTCAGTAATACTTTGCTGCATTTCTTTGATAATAAATTGAGGCAAATGTGAATATGAAACCCAATTGCAACATTTATGCTGATGGTTATGTTCAGCCAGTGCTCGCTTATTATTAGAGTGCTTTAAGAAAAACTAATGAATAGATCTAGTGTAAATGTCCATATGCTAAAGCATTTGCAGAATTTGCTGAAAGGCTTACTTTTATTAATAAAAGGGCGTATATAAAAAATCCTACTTCATCCTATTCTTTTTCCCATGTCACTGGATGTTATGCAAGGCCAGCATTCAGTAAGGGTTGCCTGTATGGATATGGCAGCATGCATAATCTCTCTAACTAGCGATGAAGTTGCTGGCCAAGAGAACTTGTTGATACATTTATGTAGGCAGCTTTTTCTTTTCTATTGTATATCACTATGCTGCCAGCATATATCCCATAGCTGCTGGAAATGACTTTACTTTTCTATTCGCTGTGAAGCCCAGCAGATCTTCTCAGTTGCAAATGTTTAACCATTTGCCTGCCGTAGAATGCAGAATATATAGGGGGTGGGAACTCGAGGACTGGAACTCCGCACCGTGTAGATCGTAAATTTGCACATTCCTTTGCCAGCTATGAGAAAAACATGTTGCCTAGCAACTAATGGTGCCAGCTGTAGCCTCTGTCACTGGCACCCAAAAGGTTAAATATGTCAGAATATTTCAAACTTTACCCTCAGTCTGCTAGAAATCATTAAAACATTAATAAACCCAATAGTATTATTTTCCCACCAAAAAGATTAGTATCTTAGTTGGAATCAAGTACAAGGAAATATGTTTTAAAATTTAGAATTATTTAATTGAAATGGAGTCTATGGGAGACGACCTTCCCGTAATTAAGAGCTTTCTGAATAACAAGTTTTCGGATCCTATACTTGTAGTACATTACTAATCACATTCCAACTACCTGCATCACAATCTGTTGACAAATGCAGCTGGACTATGTCATAGTTTCATTGTTCATTAATTTATTGTACAACCACTGTTTTTTAAATATTTTTGCAAAGATGTGTGTAACTTGCTGGCACTATAACTATATATCTAGATAATATAGTGAATAAAGTACCTCCTCTTGTAAAATAAACGGATATTATAAGTCACCGAGGAGTTTCATGGTTTTTATACAGGTCATGGAACTCCGAAGTAACTTCTAATATCCTCATATTTTACAACTGGGGGTACTTTATTTATTATAATACACAAATTTCAATTAGTCATGTGACAGAAATTACATCAGAACTCACCGTTTATAACTGATGACATCAGAACTCACCGTTTATAAGGATATAATTTACAAGATATTCATTATTTATATATATTTTTTTTTATCCATAGTTTTATGGAAATACAAAGATATGCATTTATGCACGATTGATATGTATACAATAGATGTGAAATTGTTGATTTTTTGTATATATATGGATATTCAGGAGCACGCCGCCAATGAGGCGAGTTGAGAAACTCGCCTCAGGCGGCAACGCAGGAGAGGTTCCCAGGGGCGGCAAAAAGCAGCTCCTGGTACCTTTTAAGAGCCGAATTTTCGGGTTTTTAAACCGGAAATTCGGCTTTACTATTGCGAGAGAGCGCAATTGCGCACTTCGCATTAGTGTTCCTGCCGGCGAGGGAGGGGCGGCATTGAAGGAGCCGCCTCAGGCGGCGCTGTAATTAGAATCGGCACTGTGGATATTCACTATATATGACACTTAATTGAAACACATGATTCACATTGAAATGCTGATTGAATGAGGGCACTGATTGGTTTGCAATGGAGCACTTTGTTATTTAATGTGGTTTTTAGAAAGTTTTGTATCATCCTTGAAAAAGGTCCAAATGTGGACCGAAACGTCTGGCATTTGATACTACGACAATAAAATTATTACGTTTTTAAAGGGAGTGCTGGTCTGCTGATAATTGATATATTTATAAATATATATATATATATATATATAATATTATAAAGTGTCATTCTTTCACTAAAATATGAAAAGTGGCGGTGGAGTAGGCGGGTTTCTGTTCGTGAATCTGGAGAAAGTATTTTACTCCAGTTTGCCAAAACTTTAATTCCAGAAATGGGCTATCTCCACTGTTGTGTATTCCCACCGTAGTGACAAATTAATCAGTTTATCGGTCCTGTTCAGTATTACTAGAATTAGTTTTAATTCTGTATACAGTATAAGCATTTTTAAAAGAACATTTAGTTTTTTCCTCTTTAGAACCTCCCCAATTCTGTTACACAAATGATACACAAAGCCATGAACACTGCCAGCACCTTCCGTGCTACTGTTTTATTACTGCTGAAGAAATGTAGCAAAGTACGGTCACTAAAATCCAGCTGCTCACCATGTGGCCTGTGCATGTGTGTGGGGGGAGTAATCTTTCCCAATGCCCTTATTTGTTTTCCCCACATAAATCTGAGCTTGCGTAAAACCTGTGCACATGCCATGTAGCCATCTGTGTAAGTGTTGGCTTCCTTTTGATTTGTACTCGAGCGGAAATCTAAGCTAAGTGTATTCTTGTTAAGAGTTTTCCAGCGTCGCCCACCAATAGCCTGCTGAGAAGTGTGTAACAAGTTGTGTTCATTAGCTAAAGTTTAGGATTAACTACATGTACTCTTTACAAATGAATGCCGCCATCTATTTTATATCAAAAATACAGATGTAATATTTACAACCTGCTTACCTGATACTTGAGTGGTCATTCAGCTAAATATTTGCATATATTAAACAAGAATTTAATTTTTTTTTGGGTGTCATTTTCTAATGCATCACAGGGAATACAATATGTCAGTAGTTTGCTTAAGATAAATGTTGTTTTTTGGTTTTAGATGCTCTTGCATAGTTTGTTCTGTGTTTTGTGCACCTGATGCCTAGCCCCCCCCACCGCAAGAAACTGCGCAGCATTTGGGTCACCCGTATTGAAGAGAGTTTATATGGGTTGTAAGTGCAATGGGAATGAGTTATTTAATTGGTCTTCCATTGGGCACAAAATAATTATAGATGAATGCTTTGCATCTTTTATCTGTGCATTGCTCTAAAAAAAAATACACTGTTACGTGACTTTTATGTACTGCAATGAAACAATTGTACACGGTGATGTGCTTCATATTAGGACTGTCCAAGAAAGGCCAGGGCTACTAAATTAACATTCACAGAATTATCCTGTCAAATTATTTATAAAACCTCATTAATGAATATTAATATACTACTGCATATGATGATTAGAAACAATAAAGCAGTATGTAAATAAGGTATATTATATACAACAGTACAACAATACAATAACATAGAATATTCAGTGATCCACTACATAAGTAGAGTACTGCTTACATGATTTCTTATAAATACTAAACTTTCTAAAGGTTTATAAATAATGATGTAACAAATCCTCCAAGATTCACTTTGAATCGTTAAATTTGTGTCAATATTTAAATTTTATTAAGTCCACATTTGAGATTTTTGCACTTTTGGAATTCTAAAAAGAACCCAAAAAATCTGAAATGTGTACCAGAAAAAAAAATAGAAACGCAATCACTTAAAAAACATGAAAAAACAACTGGTGCGCAGTGAAATCGACATTCTTTTCTTATTTTATTATATTATTCTTACGCTATTTTCAGTTAGCCTGCCACAATTTGAACAAATCTTGAAAATCCAAATTGAAAAATAGCTTGAAATATAAAAATACAACTCCAATTGACATCTGCAAGAAGTTGCCAGCTTTTAAATGGCAATTTTTTCTTTCAAGTTGTTTCACTCTTGAGAATTCAAGTTTTGGAAAAACAAATTTGCCATTTTTGACACAAGTGTAAATTGCTAACATTTTGTAAATTGCAAACAAATCTGCAGAGAAATCTGCCAATTCAGAACCATAGGGAACTTTTTATCAAATGATTAACGCTGACATTTTTTTTAAAATCAGTTTTATTATTATTATTTTCCTCAAAATTGTATAAGCCTATTGTGATTCAAATGTTAATATATATTTGCCAAATCCAAACATTTTAAATAAAGTACAGGTATGGGACCTGTTATCCAGAATGCTCGGGACCTGGGGTTTTCCGGATAACTGATTTTTCCGTAATTTGGGTCTTCATGCCTACTAGAAACCATTAAACATTAAATAAACCCAATAGGCTGGTTTTGGTTCCAATAAGGGTTAATTATATCTTAGTTTGGCTCATGTACAAGCAACTGTTTTATTATTACAGAGAAAAAGGATATTATTTTTAAAAATTTGGATTATTTGGATAAAATGGAGTCTATGGGAGACGGCCATTCCGTAATTCGGAGCTTTCTGGATATCGGGTTTCCGTATAAGGGATCCTATACCTGTATATTGATTTTAACTGATCTTGCTGTAATGCTACTACTTTTGCATTGTGTACTTGCTGTGGGCAGTTATTTATCATCATGGTATTTGTATTGTTTTGTATTTATTACTAAAGCACCACAATTGAGAAAACAC
This sequence comes from Xenopus laevis, assembly GCF_017654675.1. Classification (NCBI taxonomy): domain Eukaryota; kingdom Metazoa; phylum Chordata; class Amphibia; order Anura; family Pipidae; genus Xenopus; species Xenopus laevis. The sequence continues at coordinate 85,173,836 of NC_054379.1, forward strand.
ATTTCCTTTAGTTCCATGGACCCTTACTGTGTAAGTGCAAAAAGGAGATTTGTCATTAGTCATTACTTTATAGCCCTCTTAAGTCATTTTAGTAGAGAATATAGTTGCAATCATTAGATTGCCTTTGATACAGGAGAAAGTAAAAATAAATACAGCTATGACAATTTGAGCTGCTCTGGTCATATGATCAGCAATATAAAACAAGAACACAGGTTCCATGCTCATGCGAATTCACTCTCCTTTTGTTGCTGCTGTTGAATCCATGGCATTTGCAGAACAGATTGTGGCTTGTAATGAAAAGGGAAACGAAAATGAAAAATATTGACTGAACAGCAGGGCCCATTTGATGTGATTATGAAGAATGTTTCTTTATTCTGTCTTTTCTGCTGCAATCTGAAAACAGTAGCAGGGGGTTACAAGCAGACTCCATCGCATGATTGTCAATCACTGTCATTTAACATTTGCAATGGGGAGGCATCTCTATTGTGCGCTGGCTGGTCAAATCAGAGGAACAGATTCGCAGTTAGTAGTCTGTCCTGCCTCCACTAAACAAACAAGGACAGGGCAGTCTCGTCGGCATCTCGCTTAAGAATATAATGGACTCTGCTGACCCTGCTGACCTCCATTCATCTCTGCTACTAGCTGAATCAAAGCTTCACTTGCCATTCTCAATTTCCTTTAATTACTGCCTAGCTGCAGATAAGAAAATTAACAATCTCGACTTAACAGTCTTAAACAGGAAATTAGGTCAACAAGTTTTTCTATTTTGTTGTTGCATACTCTCATGGAATAGAAGCTCGAGATCAGTGAATACAAATGTGTGAGGCTCTGCTTTGTCAACCATAGTGGCTCCTACTTATTCTTTCATTTAACTTAGGTTACAAAATTTTTTTTAAGAAACGCTTAATTGTGATTGAGTTGAGTTAACACGTGTGTAAAGGATAAAATGCCTTTATACAGTAGGGAAAATAAGTATTGAACATGTCAACAGTTTTTTTCAATAAATATGTTTCTAATGGGGCTATTGACATAGAAATTTACACCAAAATAATCCACACAAATAAATGCATACATTAAGTTATGTGTAATAAAGTGGAATGACAGAGGGAATTATTGAACACGCTTACTGAAATTTATTAGTAGTAATACTCAATAGAAAAGCCTTTGTTGGTAATGACAGCCTCAAGACGCCTCTTGTATGGATAAACTAGTCGCATGCATTGATCAGGTGTGATTTTGTTGAAGGTTCTGGGGTTCTCCTTTGTGAACCCTGATCTTCAGTTCTTTGCATAGATTTTCAATTGGACTCAAATCAGGTGATTGATTTGGCTGTTCTAGAAGCTTTATTGTTTTTCTCTGAAACCAATTGAGAGTTTCCTTGGCCATGGCCGGATTTACATAGCGGGCACCCCTAGGCCCGCTGTTGTTAGTCTCCCCCCAGTCCTCTCCCTTTTATTCATGCAAATTTTCATCATCAGATCCGGAGCAATGTGGATTGGTGCACAGGAAATTATGAAAACTATTTTATCTTCTGCGAATCGCCAGTGTTTCTGAACCATTGTGGGTGTGGTTGGCCAGCATGCTGCCCCCTAAAATCCTGCCAAACTAGGCCCAGGCCTTGGTGGCCTTTCCACAAATCTGGGCCTGTCCTTGGCTGTGTGTTCGGAATCATTGTCTTTCTGAAATGTCCATCCTTGTTTCATTCTCAGTATCCTGGTAGATGGCAGCAGATTCTTATCAAGAATGTTCTGGTACATTTCTCCATTCATCCTTCCTTCAGTTATATTAAGTCTGCCAGAACCATATGCTGAAAAATAGCCCCACACCATGATCTTCCCACCTTCAGACTTCACTGTTGGTATGGTGTTTTTGGGGTGATGTGCAGTGCCATTTCTCCTCCAAACATGGTGGGGCACATTTACTAAGCTCGAGTGAAGGATTTGAATGAAAAAAACTTTGAATTTCGAAGTATTTTTTTGGGTACTTCGACCATCGAATAGGCTACTACGACTTCGATTCGAATGATTCGAACTTAAAAACGTTCGACCATTCGATAGTCCGAGTACTGTCTCTTTAAAAAAAACTTTGACTACATACTTCGGCAGTTTAAACCTACCGATATTAGCCTATGGGGACCTTCCCCATCATTTTTCTAAGGTTTTTTTGATTGAAGGAAAGTCCTTCGATCGATTAAAATCCTTCGAATCGTTCGATTCGAAGGATTTCATTGTTCAATCGAACGTTTTTCCTTCGATCATTCAATCGCAGGATTTGCGGTTAATCCTTCGATATTCGAATTCGTAGGATTTTACTTCGAGGGTCAATTAGAGGGTTTATTAACCCTCGATATTCGACCCATAGTAAATGTGTAATGACATCCAAAGAGTTACATTTTGGTCTCATCTGACCAGACTATATTCTCCCAGAATTTCATTGGCTTGTCCAAATGTTGTGCAGCAAACTTTAAACAAGCTTCAACATAATGTTTCTTCAGTGGAGTCTTGTGCGGTGATTGTGCATAGAGGCCATGTCGGTTGAGTGCATTACTTATGGGGTTTTTTTGTTTGTTTTTTTAAAACAACTATACCTGCTAATTCAAGGTCTTTCTAAAGCTCTCCGTGAGTGATAATTGGCTTTTGGACAACTCTTCAGATTAATTTTTTTGACTCCTCTATCAGGAATCTTGTGAGGAGCACCTGGTCATGGCCAGTTTATGATGAAATGATGTTCTTCCCATTTCCAGATTATGGCCCTAGTGGTTCTCACTGGAACATTCAGAAACTCAGAAATACATCTGTAACCAATATCATTAGTATGTTTTGCAACAATAAAGTTGCAAAGGTTGGTAATAAGAAACCTTTTTATCAATTAGGACTAAACCAGTTGATGTTAATTTGCACTGATAGAGGGCAGGATTGCTTTCTAAATACTGACAGATTTCTGCAGGTTTTTGGGCTTTTCGTGCATTTTTTCACCTCCTTTACACCTTCTTCATATGTTAAATACTTATTCCCTGTCTCATTCCACTTTATTGCACATAATTTTATTTATGGACTTATTTGTTTTGATTTCTTAGTATTTGTGTATAACTTGGTTTGTTACCTACATCTGGTGTAAATTTCATGTCAATAGCCCCATTAGGAATATATCAACTGAGAAAAACCTTGATGTGTTCAATAGTTATTTTTACTGCTGTGTATGTATGTGTGTGTATATCATACACAAGCTCAATTAATTTTCAATTTCTATTATTGAATCTGTTCTAAATGGAAATATAAAAACCTGCAGCCCCATAGTTCCCCAAGAGCTTCCACTGATAAGTAAATCATTTTACTTCCTGAAACACTAATCCATGCATGCCGAGTGCACAACTGTTCCCATCTGTTTAACCTCTGAAATTGTTCACTTTGGTTTATTGCATCCAGAAAGAACCCAAAAACTAGTTACTGAAGAATAAACGGTACAAAATAAAACTCTGATAAACAGTGCTTAGTGATCCCACACGTTATAATTGGTGCTTAGTGATGTGACTTGCAAAGTTACTCATTATAACTTGTGAATTATAAAAAATAGTAGTAATGTAGACCCCTGATGTAAAATATGAGATACCATCTCATGATGTTTATAAAAGCACTTAGCCTGCAGCTTGTGGCCCTTATGTGGTCATGCATATTTTACAATATGGGTATATTCCACATATATTATATATAATTATTATTGCAAAATATAGAGGGTTTTTTTCAGATGCAAATCCAAAAGCCTGCTTCAAAAACTTGCCTAACACCATCCTAGCCTGTATTGAGCTGCAGCTCTTATATCTGATCTGCAACTATTAATAAAAGCATAGCAATTGCAGTGATCATTGGCTAAAATTAAAAAATCGTTAAAATCATCTTATAATACCGGGAATAAGACAAACGGCTTAACACATTGTCATTTCTTTGCAATTAGTGTGTCATATATGCGTTTAAACCATAAAGCCAATGAGTAGGATTTCAGTTACTGCTTGATGCCATGTCACCTCTATCTGTGCATAGAGTGGGATTCTCAGGAAATAATTCAAGCTGCATTAATTCAGCATTCATGCATAGTCTGTGTGCTGGTCATTCTTTTGTTCTGTGCTCTTAAAATCTTCTTATCCCTTGCACAGTGAGGACATGTAGAGTCTTCCATTGTAATAAAAAGGTGTGAACACACAGGGGGATGGGGGTCATATCAATTGAAGAATAAATGTCTCATTTGTGACTTAATTGCTTATAAATAATTACTCTTGAGAGCTCTTTGCTTTGTAGCAGTGTCTGCCTGATGATGCTCGCACTATCTGGTAGTTAGAGCAGGAGAACCATAATGTTTACGCAAATATCCTGCATCTCTAAACTGAACTAAAAAATAGTCAATGTAAAAAAAAAAATGAACTTCTATTGGATATATTTGGGATTGTTTAAATAAGATTAGTTTTGGTATACTGAAGCATGCAGCTTGTAGACTCTATGCTAAAATAAAAATGAATCACGTTGCAAGTACATATGTGCTTCACAAAATATGTCAGCCTTTGAATAGTCATTATAATATTGCATGAGACTTAACTCGCTCTTATTTACAGCTGTACAGCTTTTTGTAGGTCATTTATACAAATGCCAGTCCCACAGCCCTATTGGCTGCTATATCAGTATCATCATCATTTAATTATGTAGTACAAATAAAATTTGCAGAGCTTTACAATTTTTAAGTATGATGATGAACAGCATCTACAAAGATCAACCATTAGCTGTGGTCCACGTCACATTTTTGATTGGGTCATGCAAGGATTCCTAATGCAGTAAAATATTATTTTCCTCACTGTTGTCATTTACAGATTTGAATTTGTATTTCCCTTAAAAAAAAGCCCTTAGCCCGCCCCCAATCCGCTTAGTACTTACCTTTATGGCTATCGTGTGATGTGGCTCCACCCCTTTTGTGACACTACATGGCTCTGCCCCTTTTGTGTCACGGAATGCCCCTTTTGTTCCCCCCCACACACTGGCCGGTAAAAACTTTGAGTAAAGGTGACAATCCTATTTACAGACCTCCAGTTATAGGCATGGGTATCCAAGAAAACTATGCAAGTACAAAGTAGTAGTTTTCTTTATTTCCGTAAATGTTGCTATGGTAAATCCATAACCGTCACTTCTGTATTTTATTTATCTACCGGTGGAGTCCTGAAGACAGTTGTCATTATTCAGTTTCCTTTTTTTGCTAGTACACTGATCTTTCTGTATACACAACTGTCTCTAAATTGTACATGTACATCTATTCCCTCTGAACAGTAAAGTGCTAAATTGTCAGTATGTGATGAATGCAAGACTTTCGTTGTAGCCGGTAGCTCCAACCTCTACAACTGCTGATGTTCTTTGTAGGACTTAAGCTGGCCAAAGACGCAAAGATAAAGTCGATTGAAAATTTGCTTTGTACGATTTTCGGATCATGTGTGGATCGTCCCGACATTTTTGTACCATGGTGATGGTCGTTTATTCGATTGGACTGGTTAGAATATTTTTGTCGGTGAACGATATAATATCTATGCATGTATTGCGATATCAATGGGTGACTGTCACTAGTATGTGACGGACACAACATTCGTGCAATTGCTGTCATGGCCAGAACATTGTCTGATTTGATTTTACTACTCTGAATGGTTATTGTCTTGCACCATATGTATGATCGTTCGTACAATGAGGCTAAAATCTGCACCTCTATGGTCAGCAATGAGGTTGCTAGATGATTTCTCTGGGCACTGCAGAGAATCTCTCATTGGGCCCCTGCCAAGCACAATTTTCATTACTCCCTTTCTTATTTCCACCATACCTCTATAAAACGCCTGATTTATCTCAGACTGTCTACCTTGTATATAAACAGTCATACTGAATTTTGTATGTTGTTACTTCCTGATTCTTTTTTCTTTTTATTTCTTTTTGAAATAAGCTATTCGAGCTTACGACAAGTCAATGTCTCTGCCACCTGCAGGTTAGGATACATATATCAAACAATAATTACAAATGAAGTACTACAGAGTGAGATATAATGTTGCATTTGCATCCTCCCTGTCTGCACTTCCAGTTAACCAGTTCAGGTGCCAGACATGCTATTATGTTAAAACTTAACTTTTAAAAGTGATGCTATAAAACCACTCTGCCAAGTACAATAGACACACTACTTAAATTAACCCATAAATAGTGCTGAACCGTGTCCATAAAACCACAATTAATATAACCAACAAAAGGTGGAACGGCGGTGTAGTTTAATAATTATAACCACATGTAATTATCATCATTAATTCCAAAATTAGTTAATTAGTTAGGTAATGATGGTGTAGATCAGTAATGAATCCCTTTTCTAGATCCCCAAGCAGGACTGCCGCCTTTTTTAGTTCGGAATCATTGGAGAGCTTTTGTAATAACTTACCCCGGTAGGGGTGGTGGGGTTCGGCGGGGACGCCCGCCGCACTCCAAGCTGGGATGCCCGCAAGGATCTTTTGTGCCTAGGGAGCGCGCGCCGCGTCTGTCTGCGTCTTAAAGGCGCAGGCGCGCTGACGTATGATGCGCTATGGCGCGAATTTTGAATGTATTTAAAGGGACAGTTTTGATTTGTTCATTGCCCGTGATAGGATTAGTTTTCCTGGTGCCTTTGTGCATCTGTTATTGATCTCCTGTTGTGACCTTGCCTGTTTTTGACCATCCTGATATCCGTACTCCGACCCAGCCTGTACTTTGACTACTCCTTCTGCCTGATCCTATTCTGATTGATTACCCGGTTTGACCCTTTGCCTTCCTGACGATCCCAGTTATCTGCCTGCCTCGACCCAGCCTGCCTGACTACGATTCTGCCTTATCCCGTTGTATCGCGACCTTTGGCCCAAAAAGACTCTGCTAACAGCCGTGCCCCTTTGCCAGCCAGAACATCTCGCCTTGTACCCCTCGTTAAGTCCAGGTGGCACCCAAGTAAGCTGAGGGCTCCTCCCGAAGCCCAACAGTGGTCACACTACTGGTGAAGCCGAGCCGAGACCAGGGTACTTGACACTGGTATTGGGTGCCGGCTGTGACAGCTTTACTCTCACAGTTCACTTTACCCTAAATAGGTTAGCAAATAGTAGGACTAAGCAAATATCAAGAGTCTAAACTCTTGCCAAAGGAAATAATCAACACCTCTGTTCCCTCCCTTCTATTCGTCCTCTGTGTTTTCTACCTGACTACGTAGGGAGCGAATGGGAGCTATTCACCCACTGTCCACCTATCTTTTTGATTTTGGAAAAACTCCATAAACATAATTGTTAAAAAAACAAAACACCTGATTTAGCAATGTCTGCATCTAATTGTTTTGAGAGTGGGCACTGCATGTCAGGTTCTCTGGTGGACTTTAGGAGATCCAGCCAGACACTGGATGATTTGATGGGAGTACTAGGTGATTGTGCCTGAGCCTCTCCACCATTACAATTTACATTTTGTTAATTCATGTTAAAACTGCTGTTTTTATGGTAAGCGCCACTACAGTGGAATACATCTTAATGCCTCCTGAACATGTGTTGGTTTAGGAATATCACTAGGGTTGCCTCCAGTCAGTCTTTTACTGTCCCAGTAAGTAAAAATTATACTTGATGTAAAAGATTTTAGTAGGGTGGTTGACAGCCCTAAATAGATTCCAAATGCTGTCCGATGCTGGGACACATGTCCAGGCCAAAGTGAGAATTTGCATAAAATGGCATCATAAATAATACAATGAAATCAAAAGCCACTGTGATCCAGCTAGTCAAATTGTTATTATATTACTAAAATATTTTGTTTTTCTACTTTAAGGAATCCGAGGAATATGCTGATCTCCCAGTAAGACACAATGAGGACCAAATGAACAGTGAGTTGGCAAGAAACCTTCCTATTGAAGTCAATCCTCATTCGATGGATAGTGCCCACACCAAGACACATCTGCTTCTACAAGCCCATTTTAGTAGGGCTGTGTTACCCTGCCCTGATTATGCCACTGACACCAAAACCGTTTTGGATAATGCAATCAGAATTTGCCAGGTATACTTTTATCTCTTATCTTCAAATTCAAAGAAATCATTTATTGGCTACATTTATTAATTGTTGTATTACAGTCCTAAACATTTCCTGCTTTGTAAAGTTGATTTGTAAGGTTTGTTGAATAATATTTTCTTCCATATAGTGCAATGGCTGTTACAACTGTATTATTGTAAATGTTTGTGAAGCTGATTATAAACAGCATAATATAAATGTGTATTGTCTTGTTTCAAAACATGGTTCTTTTTTACTTTCTGTATATTATTACGATTTTACAAAAACAAAAAGCACAACTGATGCAAAAATACCCAAGTCATTATGGCCTAGACATGGAGTACATAAGATACTACTTGGAAGACCAATCTTCCACTAGTATTTGCAAATTGAACAGCTCTTCATGCCTTAGAATGACGTGAAAGCAAAGAGAAAAGTCATATCAGTTTTGGTATACATAACTAAATACAAACACCAAAACTGCGTGTATAGTATGCAGTATGGTAGACAGTCCAAATTGTATGGAAAATAATTGTTTTTTTAGAATGCTGCAACATATTCCTCTAGTCCATTTCTGAACTACCGACATTCATACTTAAGGGTCTGTGCAACAAAGCAGTGGGCCTTTTCCCTTCAACTGCAATATATAGAGCAGGACTGGTTAAATTGATTAGTGCTTAACCGATTTGGCGTTATGAATTCACTTAAGCCTTACCTATGAAATGTTAATCGCAGCTTTAATTTGTACAGAATTAGCATTTTGATTAGCTTGTGGCTAGCTGGCATACTTGAACCTCTTTGTCACAGAAATGACATTTCCATTAATTATGTTTGTTAGACAGCATTTCATCTATGAACTGTTGCTGGTGACATTATTATTTATAATTCTTTTATTCATAGTAACAGTAATACTAAATAACATGCAAGTGATAAGGGTCAAGGTGAAAGGGGGATTTCAACCACAAACATTTCAGGCAGAGGTAATACATCATTAAGAATCAAGTATGCAAAACGTGCCCTGTCTGTTAATGGGATTCTACGCTTAACCAAATTGTTAAGTAAGACGTTTGTTTTCTTGGATTGGTTAAATTATCCATAAACAAAAAAACATGCATTTGTGAAATGACCACCTGAAAAACTGGCCATATACTATATGCTAATTTCTTAATGTTGCCAAACATTTGCCCGGTGAGGCAAACTATAGATGGTGGCCTAAATTGGGATGATGTGATCATTAAGATCCTGACTGATGATTAACTTCTGGAGCCCTGTCAGTTCTTTCTTGCATCCAATGTAGCAATGCACTTTTTATAAACTACAGATCATTTTTTTTGGGTCAGAGTTGGAAGTTCTGGCCCAAAACCTTCAAAGATTTGGATATTGCCAGCAACTATGTCTCTAGCAGGCCATGTCATTTAATACCTGAGAAACAGAACAAAACTGAAAGAAAAAAAATGCTCATTGGTTTGGCAGTACTTATCATTAAATCAAACCTTGGGGGGGCGGGGCAGTTCTTGGGTTAACATTTTGGTAGAGCGTTTTGTAAACTGTTACCATTCTTTCTGTTTTATGCATCTGTCCAGTATTCATCTGTATTCTATAGACAAGCCGAGCATACATTTGTAGGATAACTTGGAAAGGCTTATTTATCAAATTCAAATAAAACTCAAAATTTCACCAAATTCTGTTTATTCTTTTAATGGGATTGTTCACCTTCCAACAGTTTTTCAGTTCCTTGATTTCAGAAATAGACTTTTTTCAACTACTTTCTATTTGCAACTGTTTTTATTATACTGAAGTTTAAAGGTTCACAGTTCTGGGAGTCATCGACTCTTTAAACTGTTGTAAATTGATACATTTAGTTGATACATTTTTTATCTTTGTCCTTGCTGAGCAGAATCCCTAAGTTTCATTACAGGCAGCTGTTAGAATTGATACAGCAGTTGTTAATATTCAACAGATGTGCTGAGAAATACATCATGTAGCAAATTGTGACAACTGTGACAATTAAATGCAACAATGCAGAATCTGCACCAGGATCACTGAGCTGCCTTACTGAAATACCATGGTCCCGAACAATAAAAATAAACAGTAATTTAAAGAGTTTTAATTTCTGGTGAACAATCTGAAACCAACTGAACTGAAAAAAGTGTTTGGAAGGTGAACAACCCTTTTTAAAAAAAAATTACAATATATAAAACTCAAATTGAACCATTGGGAAAATGCTTTGAATTCATAATGAACCCATCATTTTCAATGGGCCTACAATATCAAAAAAATAAAAATAAAAAAACTTGTAAGACACAAAAAAAAAGCTGCATAAGTTTTGCCTGGACAACTCCTATTGACTTCTGCATGATATTGCAATATTTCATATGCAGTAGATTCCATTGTTTATATTCATTTACAAGTTTTATTTGCTTAATAAATATCGAACATTTGAGTTTTGGAAACCATAAATTGAACTTGGGATTTGTGAGCAAAAATAGCAGAAAAAAAAATCAAATTTGAATGTTGATAAATCACCCCCATAGTTTTATATAGTGTCTGATTTTACATATTTAAATATCTCACTGATATCTGATATTTTTCTCTTGTATATTTTGATTATGAAATTCCCTAGTTTGGCATCTTCTAGTCCATCTGCATTCTAATGTTGTGGGCACTATTTTTCTTGCTTATCATAGATTTTTATTAAAATACAATACACTTGTAGGCCTAAAGATACCACTACCTCACTACTTCTTAGTGCATCTAGAAAGATTATGTACCAGTATATATCAAATTTGAATTGAAAGTTCCAATGTAAACATTGACATAAACTCTGAGAAGTATAATTATAGTAATATAGTAATTATAGTATGTATCCAGGGCTAATTTTCTCAGCTGGTCAAAATGTGACCACTTAGGTTTAATGGGACACAGTACATGATGATGTGTCCATTGAAACACTAAAATTATAATTGAAGCTATGTAGATGCTTAAATAATGTTAGTTGGGGGCCAAGAACCGAGAGGCATGCTCCCATGGTGTCAAACAATTAAAATAATGTATTCAATTACAAGATTAAGTATGTAATCCATTATGAGACATAATGGTATAGCCTTAATTTGTTTTATCATGTGATGTGACTAACTCAGGGGCAAAAGTAAATACTTACAAACCCTACCAATTCGGTATAAATGGCGTCATACTGTAAACGCTGAAATAAATAAACTTCTGCTCTATCACCCGCACTTGATTAAAAAAAATCCACATTTCGCACATGATGAAATGGATATGATGATAATTTGACAAGGGACTGGTGGAATGAAATTAAAGGTAGTGATGTACAGTAGTATGCATACCAATATAGTAAATGCATGAGCAGTAGTATCAAAGTAGTATCCCCACACAACAAATTGCTGTCACTGGTGGTGCTGGAGCCCCTGGATACCTGGTGTGGTATCACAATCAGTATTCAAAGCAGAATAATTCTGGAATGAACCGGAATTACGTGTATGTAGCGTGACTAAAATGGCAACCAAGATGGTGTCATTAGGAGTTCTCCCTAATTATAAAATATGCATACAAGATAAAATTACATTGAAAACATCTAAAAACATCTCTATCATATAAACCAAAAATGTACCAATATCAGAATACCTAATTCATATAATGCGAATAATTACAAAATTGGACATTTCTTTCAAATTTTTCTTTCTTCTTTCGGTGAAATGAAATATAATTTGTTTTATACCAGCAGCCTGCAAACCATTTGTCCATATTTTGCATCATCTTTCAGAATTTTAAGACTATGTTCTCTAAATCTGTCTTTCCATTTTCAGTTTACTGTAGATGCCTAATCTGTATACACCAATATTCATCAAGACTTTTGACATTTTTTTTAGTACATATCATTATATGCCACACAACCAAAGTCAGTTAATATTTTATGCTACTATGTTTATACCCATAAATATTTTAATTTCTTTTATACTGTATGCCTCCAGGTTTGTGTAACTGAAACAGGTTCACACCCAGCTATGCCAATTTGTTTCTGAGCCGTTGTTAACACATATGAAATTCTCATGACTGGGTTGTGAACCTGGTCCTGTAGAAATGTTTCTTGGACGATAGCCTTGTTATTTTGTAAGGGTCTTGGGACATCTTGGATGACTTTCATGCCTATATAAATTCAAACAACATTGGTAATTCTATTTCATCTGTTAGCCTATTGAAATTAATTTTCTAGACTTAACATTGAGGGGAGAGGGTGAATGGCACCAGTGAGACTCATGCACATTTTAAGGGTGTCTTTGTTAATGGTTATTTGCAAAAAAGCTGTAATCATCACCCCAGATGGCTTGTGAACATCCACTGTAGTCATTTGTTGAAGCTTAGCTGGAATTGCTCTACTTTTGTAGCATATGAGAGGGAGACTCTGAGGTCCTTACCCATAGGTTTGTTGAGCAGGGTTGTGAATAATAGCTACTAGATAAGGCCAAACAACAAGCTGCAGGGAAGAATAGGAACTCAATAATAGGATTACGTTTGGATACCAGAGAACCTAATTTTTTGGACATCATTTCATCAGTGGTACAGTATAAGGATATTATTTCTTTCTTGGATAGACATTGGAATATACACCAGTTTGATGCACATCTCCATTTATGTATGGACATTGTTACAGGTTACATTTAAGGGAATTGTTCAGTATAAAAATAAAAACTGTGTAAATAGGCTGCGCAAAATAAATAATGTTTCTAATATAGTTAGTTAGTCAAAAATGTAATGTATAAAGGCTGGAGTGACCTGGTATCTATTTACCAGGGGTGTAACTACAGAGGAAGCAGATCCTGCAGCTGCAGGGGGGCTCTGGAGGTATAGGGGCCCCAGGAGGCCCTAATTCATATACAATTTCAATAAATATTGGTAAAACAGTTCAACCTGTAGACATTTTGGTGGCCTGAAAAATAATTTGCTGTAGGGCCCAGTGATATCTAGGTATGCCACTGCTATTTACCCAGTTTTTATTTTTACAATGAACAGTTCCTTAAAGGAAGCCCAAAATCTCCCAAATATGCTAGCTTCAAACTGCTACACTCCATATAAAGTGATGTTTCTAATCCCTCATATTCCATTTGTGGTATGTTCAATTGTCCGAAAAGTAGGTGTTATTACATGTAAATACATTCCCCCCCAAAAAATCATTTGACTATTAAGATAACATCAGAGACCTAGATGTGAGATACCTATTATCATGTAGATGTGGGTTGCAGTATAGGTCTGATGAAGTAAAAACTAATAAATATATATATAAGAACCTCGTTTTAAGGTTCTTAAAGGTGATACATACAGATTGTTGAGGCACATCAGTGAGGTACATAATGGGGTTTAACAGGTTTATAAGTTATTGGTATAGAACAAATTACATCTCACCGCATTGAACATACTCTGGTTGATGATCTACATGGATTTATTACTATTTGAGCTATATCCATTATGTATACTGATACTGGAATATGTTTGGTTTTCTATTTATGTTTTTTTTTCTTTTTTATGTATACTGTGGATGTTGAGGATAAGTGCCCTGCTCATGCGCACGTCACCATATTGGTGTGCAGATATCACCATCTTTAATTTGGTTTGGCCAGTACCTTATCAGATGGGCATCTGTTCGTTCAGATCTGTACTTTTTTTGGATGTGTGATTGAGCAGAAGTAATTTCCTCTGCTGTTTACACTATGGGGGTTATTTTTCAAAGGTTCAGTTTGTGAGTTTTTTTCTACCTTGAATAAACTCACAACTGGAATGTTTGCTTATTTTTGAAAAAATGTGAATGTAAAAAACTCCTTATCTATATATATATATATATACACACACACACAATTGGTAGTTATTGCAAGCATACTTTTGCCTTTGTGGAAGTCACATCAGACAATGAAACATGTTGATATGTACAGACCAGTGTGTCTGATAAGCAGATTGCATGCTGGTATCTTGTATATGTAAATACGTTTATTCAATAAATTATTGCAACTGTTCTACACTATGCCCCTCATTTGTCTTTTAGATAATTCTGGTCTGACTGACTTGAGATGGCTGCTCCTGATTAAACTCAATATTTTGGACTTAACTTTCTTATTTCTGTTTGTGATCTTTAATTATTTTTATTTTTCCCTCCTTTTTTTGATGGGTCATATTTTTATATGGATAAATGAATAGTTTATCGTCTGTAGTACTCTATTTCAACTTTTGACTCCCTTTTTGTTGGTACTGGTGACATTTCTCCACCTGAGCCTTAAGCATCTTTAATTATTGGAAATCGTTTATTTTGGTTGCACATAACCATTCACAATTAGACTGCCGATATGATATTTGTAATGAAAAGGTCTAGTGTACCTTCTCTCTATTGGGTATATTTATCAAAGAGATAACCACAGTCCACTAAAGTGAAATACCACCACTCTCCATTCATTTCTATAGGATTTTTAAAGGCGTATTTATCAAAGTGAAAGTTCACCCTTTGATAAATACGCCTTTAAAAATCCCATATAAATGAATGGAGAGAGGCGGTATTTCACTCTAGCATCTCTAACTTCACTTTTTGATAACTTTTATCCATATACCTACATCAAAGTCACACAATCAAACAGCCCCTATACTGTTATAAAGAAAGAATTGTTCAGTGTACCTTCCTAAAAAAGCAATACGTTTTCCGAACGAAAGAGGTGTGATTACCAAAATAATGTGTTATAGAAATGAAAAGAAGTAAAACCCCTCTCTATTCAATTGACCACCAATTAAAGAAAATTCAAGTATTAGTGCAGCAGTGTCAGAGTTTATTAACAGTTTCGTTAAAGGAAAACTATATCCCCAAAATGAACACTTAAGCAACAGATAGTTCATATCATATTAAGTGGCATATTAAAGAATCTTACCAAACTGGAATATATATTTACATAAATATTGCCCTTTTACATCTCTTGCCTTGAACCCCCATTTCGTGACTCTATCTGTGCTGCCTCAGAGATCACCTGACCAGAAATACTACAACACTAACTGTAACAGGAAGAAGTGAGGAAGCAAAAGACACAACTCTGTCTGTTAATTGGCTCATGTGACCTTACATGTGGTTTGTTTGTGTGCACAGTGAATCTTACGATCTCAGGGGGCGGCCCTTATTTTTTAAAATGGCAATTTTCTATTTATGATTACCCAATGGCACATACTACTAGAAAAGTTTATTATTATGAAAATGGTTTATTTACATGAAGCAGGATTTTACATATGAGCTGTTTTATGCAATATCTTTTTATAGAGACCTACATTGTTTGGGGGGTATAGTTTTCCTTTAACGGTTACTAACCCAGTGTTGCTTCAATTATTGGGCAGCCATTGCTGGGTTACCCAATAAAGTGCTATGTGCTAGGTGCTAATAATTCATTAGCAATTAAAAATCATGTAACAGGATTAATTAATATTGTGCTATAAAGTGCTAGTGCTTCAAATGAAATTAAGAAGTTAACTTAAATAACCAGGATTAAATTGACCCAGGTGAGATTAAAGTTAATTCATTATTATATATCACACATTAAAATCCATTCATTATAGAAGATTGTAAATAACTGATTAACTGTTAAAAAGTAAACTTTACTAAATTCATTAAAATTGCTGCAAATCAATTAAGGTAATCTTTGAAGACTGCATAAAAATTGGTGAGTAAAATTTTGCCTTGACAAAGCCAGCAGGCGAAACACGTGTTGGCACACTGGGAAGCGCTTTTTGTGAAGTCTCCTGGGCGCTTTCCTTATTTTTACTATTGCAAAATAATTTCCTATTGATTTTAAACCTTTGCGACCGCATTGATTCTTCTTTTATAATCTTACCTGTTATCCAATGGCACTGTGGGATTTGTAGTTTTATAGGGAAGATTAGCTCTCCGAATTATAAGATAGCAAGGTAAAATTGAGACTACAGTCCCCAGTGACCTACTTTCTCCTCCGTGTGGGGTCCCAGACTTAGAAAAATACAGGCAGCTAGAACTTGGGACTTCTCCACCTCTAACAATTTTCCTATTCCTCCTTTCTCTTTCAATGCTGGTCTCCTTTGAATAATTTTATGCAAACGTTTTTTAACACCCTATAACTTTAACGGGGGTGTATGGATTAATTATTACTCACCAATTTTTATGCAGTCTTCAAAGATTACCTTAATTGATTTGCAGCAATTTTAATGAATTTAGTAAAGTTTACTTTTTAACAGTTAATCAGTTATTTACAATCTTCTATAATGAATGGATTTTAATGTGTGATATATAATAATGAATTAACTTTAATCTCACCTGGGTCAATTTAATCCTGGTTATTTAAGTTAACTTCTTAATTTCATTTGAAGCACTAGCACTTTATAGCACAATATTAATTAATCCTGTTACATGATTTTTAATTGCTAATGAATTATTAGCACCTAGCACATAGCACTTTATTGGGTAACCCAGCAATGGCTGCCCAATAATTGAAGCAACACTGGGTTAGTAACCGTTAACGAAACTGTTAATAAACTCTGACACTGCTGCACTAATACTTGAATTTTCTTTAATTGGTGGTCAATTGAATAGAGAGGGGTTTTACTTCTTTTCATTTCTATAAGCCCCTATACTGTTGCAACAGATAAATTAAGTTGCCAGGGATCATTTCTTCCATAGACATTATATTGTGATAGGAGACCTATTATTAACTTCCCTTGGGGAATCATAAGTGCAATGTATCACCTAAATACTAACTGTCATTTCCAAATGTGTTAGGTGTATGCTGAAGTCATTTGCATTCATTGCCATTTCTCAGCAAATGCTGCATTTGTTTTTGTATTACTCTAATTTAATTAAAACTGTTCTGCGTTTGTAAACAGGTCCATTGTTGGAAGAAGCTTTTGCTGTTTATTTTATCTAACAGCAGCCTTGTGTTTGTCTGGAAAACATTAGGTGTATTGCTGAGATTAGTAACATGTTTAATATGCAGCTTTAAACTAGAGATTCCTAATATTTCCAGACTCGCGTTGCAGCTAATTGTATGGATCATTTATAGCAGGAGTTAGAATTCTTCAATAGACCGATTAATATATTTTTAAACTGAAAATTTTGTTCCCATTACTTCCTTTTTTAATTTTTTAAATTTGAATTTGTTAAAACCTCCAAAAAGTTTAATGATGTCAAAATAAAATTTGCTTTTGTGAGTAATATTCAGCCAGGACAATTCTGTGAAGGCGGCAGTCAATGTTTTCTTCTTGTAAATATTTACTGGCACACAATGGCACAGGGAGATTTATTCTGGTAACATATTTCAGCTGGTGAAGAATCACCTGATATCTCCTGTCAGTGGAAGCTGTCTTTCCTTCTGATATCACTGACAGGGGGTATCTGGCAGAGGAACGTGTGCTATTCATTTTAGCCGTCCTACATAATTACTCTAAAGAAATCTGTTTAGGTATTTATTTTTAACAGGCATCTGAAAGTGGATCTGTTCACACCTAAACTAAGTGATAAGCATTTTTCTATGGAGCCCTACGTAATATATGTTCATATACTGACCAATTATAATATGTAAGAAGTGGACTTGTTCAGTACTACCTGTTTTAAGGCCAAAAGTACCTGCAGGCACAAACATTACCACACCTGCTGCATCACCAAAAAAGCCCCACACCAAACATCAGCGATCCCTTCCAAGCTATGCACGATAATGGAAAGCTCAACAAACCTTAAGGCATACACTTTTAGAGTCGGGGCACACAGGCAGATTCAGGGAGATTAGTCGTCTGGCGAGAAATCGCCTCTTCTTTGGAGCGACTAACCCCCCCGAACTGCCTTCTGCCGGTTAAAATGTAAATCGCCAGTGGGATGGCACTCGGCGCGATTTGTTTTCCAAAGTTGCATGAAGTTTCCTCGTGAGGCAACTTCGGAAAACGAATTGCTCCGAGTGCCATCCCACTGGCGATTTACATTTTAACCGACAGAAGGCAGTTCAGGGAGATTAGTCGCTCCAAAGAAGAGGAGATTTGTCATCGATTAATCTCCCTGAATGTGCCCTGACCCTTACAAGTGCTGTGTGCTTTACCAGAAGACACCTCCCTTGCACGAGATCAATATATAAATGCAGAAAAATCCAATAGCGCGCCAATTATTTGAGCTGTGTCAACAGTGATTTATGTAGCCCATAAACATATACAAAATGGGAAAAGTTTTGGGCCCCGCCTTGCCCTTTATCTAGCCTAGAATTTTCAATGCAGGTATTAATACAGATATGGGATCTATCTGGAAATCTATTATCAAATATTGCGTCGCCATTTTTCCTAGAGTCATGATCCCAATTATGGTAAATCCCAGGTCAACTTATTCAGATAATAGATCCCAATGTAGTAAAACAGTTGGTTAAATGATCAATACAATATGTTTTAAAGCCAAAAAACATATACTGGGTATGGAAAAGGCAGGGCCCTCCTGCAGCTGCTAAGCTATAATTGTTAGGATTCCCAAAATTAGGTAAAATACTGGTGTCAGGAGTTCATAAGCAGTTTGTCATGTTACAGCTTCCTACCCCTGTAATGTGTGCGTGTAATTTTTGTTCATTAGATATATTCTTGTATAGTCTCACACACATGTCTTTCTGTACAATAGGCAATGTTGGATGTTGCAGCTCACCACGGTTGGCTCGTGACCGCTTTAAATATTACTCATTTGGTGCAAATGGTGGTTCAGGCTCGATGGATGCATGATTCTTGCCTGCTAACTGTTCCAAACTTAGAGAAGAACCATCTTCATCTATTTACGTATGTATATGACCTTTGCTGTTGTTTATATTTATTAGTATATTTTATCTGTATAACAGTAACAAATGCCTTCATATGCTGATAGTTAAAAAAAAATTCAATTCTGTCTGAAGTATACAATGATTTGTGTGTCCAATTATGTTAGTAACAGTGATTCTTTCTTTTAATAAAGCTTCTCTTGTCATCCTCACTCACAACTTGCTGTCTTCGCCATATGCTGCTTGCTATGTTCAAACACTGTGCTTCTGAGCTTACTCCAGCTCTTACTCATATATTCAATTTGTTTCTGGCTTCTGGAACTTTCCCCTCTTTGTTCAAACAGGCCTGTGTCAATTCTGACCCTTCCTGTTTCACTGATAACCATCTTCTCTCACTTCTACCTCTTGCCTCTTAAATCCTAACACGTATTGTGTTCTCCCATATTGTTATTATTATTAACTCTCTGAGCACCCATAATCTATTGGACCCTCTGCAAGCTGGTTTCTGGCTTGCATACTCTACTGCAGGGATCCCCAACCTTTTTTTTTACCCGTGAGCCACATTAAAATGTAAAAAAGTTGGGAAGCATGAAAAAGGTCCCTGGGGTGCCAAATAAGGGATGTGATTGGCTATTTGTGTATAATGTGTACTGATAGCTACACCGTGTTCTATATGGCAGTACACCTGTTTTTTTTTTGGAACCAAAACTTGCCTCCAAGCCTGGAATTCAAAAATAAGCTCCTGCTTTGAGGCCACTGAGAGCTACATACAAGGGGTTGTTGAGCGACATGTTGCTCACCAGGTACTGGTTGAGGATCATTGCTCTACTGAGACTGCCTTGTACAGAGTTACATATGATCTTCAGGTTACCAAAATCAAAGGCCACTATTCTAATCCTCTTGACGTATCATCTGTGCTGATATGGGAAGACTACTCTCTCCTGATGCAACTTGTGTAGTCATTGGGTATACATAATCAGACTGAATCTTGGTTCTCTTCTTGCATTTCTAACTGATTATTCACTGTCTCTCTTGCTAACAGAACCTCCCCACCAGTTCCACTTGATATATGGAGGCTGTAACGCTCTGTATTTGGTCTGTTGTTATTCTCCCTTTAGGCTATGGGCACACAGGCTGTTGTCAGTGGCTGTTGCCATTCTACATATTTTTGCAGACTGAGAGAAGCAGATCTGCTCAGTGCCCCTGCTCCATTGATTTCAATTTGATCAGCCTGTGTGCAGTCACACACTGACTTCAGCTTTGCCGTTTTTTACTGCACACAGGCTGATCGAATTGAAATCAATCTGCCTGCAAAAATATGCAAACTGACAAACAGCCACTGACAACAACCTGTGTGCCCATCCACTCTGTCTTTGTGAATCTAATCCACTCATTTTACTATCAGTACCATCTGTATGCTGATGATGCCCAAATATATTTATCAACCCCTTCATTAACATCTGAAATTGATACTCAAATCTCTGTCTCCTAGCAATCTCCAACTGGATGAACCAACACCACCCTAAACTACACCTTACAAAAACTGACCTAATAATCTTTCTAGCTAAGCCTACTCCCCCCTTTATTCCATTGATGAAGGCCTCATTAACCCTGTCAGCATGTAGACTTTGGCCTCCACTCTGTCCTTATCTGACTACATTAACACCATTGTCAAAACCTGTCACTTTTTCTTATGCAATATTGTCAATGTGTCCCTTTCTTTATCTGCTACAACTAAGAAACTCATGCATGCTCTCATTCTATCCCGCCTAGATTATTGTAAAATTCTACTAACTGGCATTCTTAACTCCCATCTCTCTCCACTACAATCTCCATTTAATCTGTATTAAATACTGCAATTCCCCTCCTCGTCCAACAGAGTACTCTCCACCCTCCACTGCTGATAAGTCCTTATCATGGCTAATATCCTTCTATTTGTGTCTGTAAATTACTCTTCCACTTAGATTGTAAGGTCTGTGGGGCAGGGACCTACTTCCTCTTGTATCATAAATACATAACTTAATCTTTAATGTAATTGTGCTTTGTATTGTGTATTTATTATTGTATTGACCCGTGTTTGTTCTATTCATTTATTGTTCTACTGTGCTATGTACATAAGCAGTGGTATATAAATAAAAACATACATGCATACATATGCTTGTCATATTGTTCGGAAATTAATTTGCTTTTCTTCTTTAAATGGCAGCAAATGGAACCAAGGAAAGCGGAAAGCTATATCAAGAGATTTCACTGGCCCCATTGAGTGTCTCCCGGAACTGATTGCCGTATGTGATGGAAGGGAAGAAATATTCACCAACATTCTAGAACATGATCTGCAAGTGACACACATTTCCCAGGTAATGGACTTTGACAATGTCCTGCAATTTTATAGCTCATTTTATAGCTCCTATAGATAAAACTTAATTGAAAGTGAAATTAAGGTTCTGTCTAATGAGCCTTCATTGTTTGAACAGTTGACTAAATTTAAACTCTATTGACGTCTGAATATATGGTAAAAGCTTAAGAATATTTGTTCAGTTGTTGTCTGACGATAGTTTTGGAGAAGTGAATAATAATGATTACATCTCTGACAAATAATCTGACATAATCTACTAATTACCTGCTAGTAGCCTGACGTATTTGCTTCTGATCAATCATTTCAGGGTAAAGTAAGTTTTATTTTATCCCAGTCTTGCCATTATCTTTAGAAGTTACAAACTGTGCTCCAATCTGTGATATCAGTTATTTGGGCATTGCTGAGGCCCACAGCACAAACGTTTTGGGTCTTTTCTAAAAGGGATTATGCCAAGATTTTTTGGTGTCGTTTTTATTACTAAATTGTAAATTTAAAATGTTATTCTTGAACCAATGAATGTAATTGAATTAGCTGTGTGTAGACAGCCATCTGTTTATTGCACCTGTTACTTTGCACTTGACAATGGACCAGCTCTAAATTACTTAAAACACTTTTATTTTTGGTGTTACCGATCTTTTAATAAGGTACCAGAAAATTGTTCTATTACCGTTATCTTGGTAACACTATAAACGAATGCACAGATAAAAGAGCAGTTGCTGTATGTACATGTTATGAGTAATAGGGATACACCACTGCTAGTAAAACGCTCTAGTTATATTCTGTTTCCTATAGGACTGTCAGACTAATGACTGCAACTTATTTTATACAGCTAATCTCAGTATCCATTAAGTGCTGCTGAAATTGTACAGTTTTGCAGATTGTGGTTCATTTCTTCTGTTTACACTAAGACTGGAAGAAGTAAAAGTACAATTGTAATCAAAACTTGCAGCTAGAAAACAATGGCTTGGCTCCCATTGGCTTATTTATTTTGGTGGGCTAGTTCCAAACTAGAGATCTTACTATGTGCCAGATTTAAGCACCAAGTAATTGGGCTCATAAGAGAATTTTTTACTTTTTTTTTTTTTTTTAGTGCTTACACAACTATTGCCAGGATGTCAGAATTAACAGTCCCACAGCTGCCCTCTAGCCATTGGACACCGCTCACTGGCACTTATAGTTACATAATTAGAAAAGACAGCCGCTGATCTCATTCCAACCATTCAACCCATTGCAGCATTACCGAACCGCATTAGGCAACAAACTTCACCTTTGCCAAATGTGGTTTCTGTATTCAAATAAATGTGTGTATATTGGTATGTACGATTTATGGGAAAGGAACACGCACTCCAGGAGCCAGACAGTGCCGATAAAAATTGACTTTATTCCAAAAAGCTAAAACAAAGGCGTGTATATTGGTATATAAACAGTTTAGGCTCAATCGTTCAGATCCCACCGTAAAGGGGAGCTACCGTGAAAATTTAGTATTTAATATAAGTTGCATCTCATGGAAATAAGAAACTTTCTAAATATAATCAAAATCTTCAATAACTCCCTGTCAGTAAGGGTCAAATTTTAAATTACAACTAATATATCTTTTAGGCAGGGGCTACCATTCCTAGGAGATGTATTGGAGGCAGGCCCGGACTGGCAATCTGTGGGTTCTGGCAAATGCCAGAGGGGCTGCTATAAGGTGCCATAGAAAGTCACTATTTAGTGGGCTGGTGGGGGTTGTTTGGGCCTCTGTGTACCTGAAATGCCAGGGCCTATTTTATTTCTCAGTCCGGACCTGATTGGAGCTCACTCTAATAACTGACCACAAATAAAATGTAACAAAATAACTGACTTTGGCACAAATCCTGCATGTAGAGAGATAGGATTTCTTTCCGAGTTGGTTATTTTGAAAGTGTGAGCTCTAATACTAGGTAGAGAGGGAACCCCCCCAAATGATGCTGAGAGGGAGATAGTAAAGAGTAACTTTATTATTTCAGAAATGATTATATTTAGAAGGTTTCTTATTTCAGCATGATGCAGCTTATATGAATTTTTTTTTTTTTTCTTAGCACGATGTGATATGTGATCTTGTGATCTTCCCCATGTGACGTTGTTATATTGTCGTAGAAGGAAACACAGTGGATTTAATTTTATTTTACATACCGTAATTATATATATTTAACGTATATATCAGTGACCATGTATTAAAAAAAGTACTGGCTGCACCGTCTCTGCTCTTCATTAGGTAGATAATAGAATACTATAGATAGCCAGTATTATATTACATTCATTAATTTATTGCCACAGAGTTAAAAATGTTTTCTTTACAGACTGTTATGTGTTATGTGTTATTTGTTTAGAAAACGCTTGTTGGAAGCATTGAGACTATTTTTAAATGTTAATATCTAATTGAGAAAATGCTGAGTTTTGTTATTTAAGAGAACATACTTTAGGACATATAATAACTTTTTTTATGAATCTCGTGTTTTATGAATCTTATTCACCCAACAAAGCCCCCCTTTCTGTACCTATTGTGTCTGCAAGAAGAAACCTAAAAAATGAATGTATATAGTAGTGCCTACTCATTTTCTAGTTTGTGTGCAGAATCAATCAAAAAGGTAAAAATACCATTCAGGATCTGGTCATTTCAACAAGCCAACAAATAATTTAATACAAATCCGTATTTCTCACTCATTCCTTTTTTTTTTTTTTTTTTTTTAAAAACCCAGAATACATATGATTTGAATAAATTGAAAGAAGGATTCGCTTACCACACTTCTGTCATAATAAAAAAAAAACTGCGTTCCAACCAAGTTTCAGTTGTAATGAAAAATGATCAGAACATTGTTATAATTAGTCCAGGGAAAACTCAGAAGTAAAGTTGCCTAATTTATTTGCATAAATTGTCATTCTGTTATCTTTAACACCAAATGCAAATTGGCTCTGTCTCATACGACGATGGTTATTTGGCTCCAAAGTACTTCAATTTGCGTAGCAATCTGGTGGCGTCTCTACTGTGAGGCAATCCCAGGTAACATAAAAATTCTGAATTATTCCAGAAATTAGCAGGTTTAAAGCATCAATTTAAGTGCTAATTGCGGTAGTAATGAGAAAAAGCAGTACCACTGTGAGATTTGCATCTCGGGCCCCATCAGTATGCCTGCAACGCCTGCTAACCAGGAGAGGATTTGGCTGCTAATTAAATAATTGTATGCATGGCAGTGTTCTTGTCTGATTCAATAGATGAAGATTAATCCTCAGATAAATATGTTTGGCTGGTGTTCACAGTACCTGCAATAATAGCTGGCGTGTGAGCATATATATGGACTCTGTAAGTATGCATTTAGGAAATATTTCATAATTTAACAGGTATATATACATCAATTCATATATTTTCTCACCACAGTCGTCGTGATTTTGTCTTAAACAATGTCCTAAACAAAGTTATCAGTATGCCCAGCACATGCCATTTTCCCAGCCGAAATTACGATGATCTAGCATCACTTCAGTTGAGTTAATATAAACCAAATAGAAGCATTTTTACATGCGCTACTTATGTCCTTTTATCGCTCATATGAAGTGTCCTAGTAATAAATTCAAATGATTTTACGATTTAATGCATTCTTGTAAAATTATTGTCTCGTCCCATACACATAAGGATAGTATTAACCTCAAATAAAGCATTTTATTTTACCATCTAATAAAAAGAAGTCATTACCTTTTTTTCTCTTTTTTTTGTGGGCCAGTGGTTATTCTAGTGAAATCATATGTGCTGAAAAACACTGTAAATGTTTTCCATAGACAGGAGACCATCTATTTATAACTGATATGATCCTCTCATATTGGTAAATGTGAAGAATCCAGCAGCTAAAGTGATTTAATTGATTTGTAAATATGCAGAGATGGGCACCTTGTTCTCTGTTTAGGGTTGGGGCAGATTCGTGGAGATTTATTTGCCTGGCGACTAATCACCTCTTCTTCGGGGCGACAATCTCCCTGAACTGCCTTCCACCTGCTCGATTTCCGAATTCGCCCCATGAGGAAACTTCAGGCGACTTAGGAAATCGAAGCGCCGCGAGTGCTTTAGTGCAGGCGATTCTTTATTCTAACAGACAGAGGGAAGGCAGTTTGGGGAGATTGTTGCCCCGCAGAAGAGGCGATTAGTCGGAAACTTCAGGCGACTTCGGAAAATCGAAGCGCCGCGAGTGCATTAGTGCAGGTGATTCTTCATTCAAGGAGGCGGAAGGGAGTTCGGAGAGATTGTTGCCCCGCAGAAAAGGCGATTAGTCGCCAGGCGACAAAATCTCCCCAAATCTGCCCGTCTGCCCCAACCCTTCGAGTAGACACACAACAACAAATCCATAGATCTCAACTGAGTCTGAATGCTCATTTTCATATGGCTTCTGGTTGTCCAGTGCTTTAAAGTCGCATTGGTATTAGGGGGTTCAGATTTTTTTGGACCTGGCCTTTATTTGTTACATTCCTAGTTGAAAGGGGTGGTTTTAAAGCTAAGTTTTAGAGGCCCATTCATCAAAGGTCGAATTTCGAATTCATGTGAATTTTTTTGTAATTCGGCTATACTCTCAATTCGACTGGGAGGTTATTTAGGAAATAATTTGCATGTCTAATATTCAATCGAATGGTTCTGACCTGAATATTCAAATTGTATTCCATTCATATTCGAGTCAGTAATGCTATTAACATCTCCAAATAGCTCAACAGACCTCTGCCATTGCTTTGCACATGAACTTGGGCATGTTTTAGGTGGTGAATTTTCGAATTAGGACTGTTTCCATGTGTGAATTTTGAAACTCGAAAATTCAAATTTACAATTCAACCCTTGATAAAAAAAAAAAAAAGAAATACAAAAGAATTGTAAAAAGTCTTTATTTCTGGAGAACAATCTGAAACAGCCCTAGCCATAGTTATTTCAGACCATTTTCACTGCTGCACCTCTACTTAATATCAATTGGTGATACAAATATGTTTGGAAAATATGCAGTGTATAACCCAAAAGACAAGGGTAACATACATGACAGCATAGGGCAATTAGCATCCGTATACATTATGACAAAACACAATTGTTTTTTGTACCTTTTAGGCATGGAATTTTGTATCAAATCTTCCAGTGATAGATGTTAGTCTCAATATCAAAGGGTGGTGGGAGAATGAAAACCAGACGTTGCCTGTTCATACCGTACCCCCAGGAAAACAAGACAAAAAATGGATGATGCTTCATGCCGATCAAGAATATGTTCTTCAAGTAAACTTGCAGAGAATTCGTGCAGGATACAAAAAGGTACATGATTTGTTGACCGTGAAACCCTTGAGTTTTATTCATATTGTGTCTAGTTTATATTGCTCTTTCCTTCGTGTATTATGTATGGGATACTTAAATTAATATTACGTTATCAATTGTTTACAAAGTTTTTATACAGTTTATAACTTGTGCCCATAGTTTACTCTTTTGAATTTGTAAATGTAATCTAAGGAGCTTTCTTGATTCTAATCATTTTCATTTCTTTCCCATAATTACTTATACCCATTATTTTCATCTTAACTAGATCAATGCTTAGTGCTTCACCATCACACATCTTTCCTATTCTATTTCTCTCTAGCTTGCTACTACACTGTCTTTATTTCTGCAGCTAGGTGTGAGGAAGAATTACAGTGAGCCATAATTGTGAATTACACAAGTGATTACAGAATACCCTCTGAGGAAGCCGTGTTGCCCTTCCCAGTTATCATTAAGGTTATTCCTAGAGGATAGTTGCTTGAGATGTGCACAAATCCAAGTTGTACAATTTTTAGTAGTACGCTAAGTCTAGGCCATTTTTTCTCTCTTACTACAGGGCAGACAAGACAGCAAAGCAGTTGCTCCAAAATTTCCAAAAGCCAAAGATGAAGGATGGTTTTTAATTCTGGGTGAAGTGGACAAGAAAGAACTTATTGCACTGAAAAGAATTGGATATGTTAGGAATAGGAATTCTGTATCAGTGGCATTTTACACTCCAGAAAACACGGGAAGGTAAGACAGCTACTTACATATGCAACTCACATTTTGGGAGTAGGATTGGTCATGAAACAAGATCAGGAAGACATTCGGAGCAAAATATTAATCTGCCTTACCTTGTACACACAGAAACCGCCTTCTTGTACAGTTTATGCAATATTTACTTACCAATCACTGTTATATATGAAAACTATAGTTATTGGCATTATAACATGCACTGCCAATGGTGCACTAAAGCCCTCCTCATCTAGCACCTATAGAATAAAAAATAACATCATATAAACCATCAGACATGGAGGTAGATTCTCACATTACGGGTTCTTGTTATAATGGTGTTGGGAAAAAAGGACGTTGTCCATTTGTAAACATCACTTTATTATTAACACGTATTTTTAGAGCGCCAACATATTGTGCAGCACTGTAAAATCAATGTGTTTATACAAAGAAATCACATGAATTACATACATAGAATTTACAGAGCTTCATACATAGTGACCAGTGCCAGTACAAAAGGTGAGGAAGGCCCTGTGCAAAAGAGCTTACAATTAAGGGGAAGGGAATGAGATACAAGGTGTAGGAGTGGGCAAGATCAGAAGTAAGCAGGTGAGAGATGTAGCATATGCCATTGCATTTGGTAGCTAAACAGAGTGAGGGTAGGCTTCTCTAAATAAGTGAACTTTAATAGATCTTTTGAAAGCCGAAAGATTAGAAGAAAGTCGAACAGACCGTGGGAGAGAATTCCAGAGGAGGGGTGCAGCCCTTACACTTGATGCTATGCCATGTTGTAATGATGCTTGATCAATGTTGTAAATATTCACCATAAACAAAGTGTGTCTTTTTTTTCCTCAGGTATATTTATACATTATATCTGATGAGTGATAGCTATCTTGGCATGGACCAACAATATGACCTATATCTAAACGTTGTTCCAGCTAGTATATCAGCACAAGTCAACTCTGAGGTCACTGGGGCTCTCGGCGAACTAGCTCTGAAGTAACCTGATCTTACAATGCTACTGCAAGAACTGTTTTTTTTCTGTAAAAACAGCTGTTAATTCATTCTGGACTGCAAGAAACTGCTTCATGCCTCCCTAGGGAAATCAACTTTCAACCTCAGTGCACTTAAGAATTTGGATGGGTTTGCTGGATCACCTTGGAAATTTCAAAACACAATTTTTTTCAACACAATGCCAAATGGGCCTTACAGATAACTGCCATTTTACAAAATGAGTGGACCATGTATTTCTGTTCTCTATTGTAATTCTGCCTAGTGTAAAAAAAAAATACTATTAGCCCCATTGATTAGCAAAGTAACGTTCAGTTGATGGGATCAATCGAGGACTTGGCGCCTGCTTCTATTGTTTCTTTTTCAATGGATGATTAGTGGGAATTATTTCCGATTCCACTTGCACATAATATAAAAAAGGAACAATAACCTGAAGACAGAATATATGTTCACGCATCATTTTTGACGTTATTGTAGAAATGACTGTAACTGTCTCAAACAATGTTTTGTTGTAAGTTATGTCAACCTGGTATTTTGTATTTTCTTAACAGTAATATTTCTGGAGATCGCAGGAATGTTTATTCTGCTTAGAAAATCAATACCAGTGGCTAGTACTAATTTAGGTTTCGTAGCCAATGCAAAGAATATATACACATATATAAATATATATATAATACGGGTACATACATACCGACACCCATGCTCATTCATTTTAGGTCTGGCAGAGAATAAACAAGCTGGGCCTTCCTGCCAATAGTAACTCAGTTGGTCTGACAAACTTGATGGGTTACTCCCAATACTTTTGAACAAAAATCACAAGCTGCATGATTGTAGCACAATTTTAGTGCAATTTAAATGTGATGCCGTTGAGATGAATAGAAATACAAGGCTCATCAGGTCTCATTGAACGCGCTGCATGCTACGACTTTGGTTGACCGTTCAGTTGGCATCACTGGTGGTGTTTGCTGTATTTCATTTAACTTGCTCAGTTAATGGCTAGTTTAAATTAGGTCTAAAATTGCCAGTTTGGGTACAATATAGCTGGTAGAGACTTAGATAAGCCGTACTTTCTCTTCATTTATTTCTAGTTGTGTTTTTTTCACTTTCTGTTCTACCCGTCTCCAGCTTGGCAGTGTGTCCTCACCAACCATAAATAGGTTATTCCCAAAGCTAGATTTGTACTGTTTAAATACCTGAAAAGCTTCAGAAAAAGTTACACTCAAATAAAAACGAAGACCAGTTAAAACTGTCTTATAGTATCACTATTTACATCATACTGAGAGTTGATTCCATAGTGGACTAATCATCTTAAGACACACACACACAGGGCCTTTAGTCTATGGAGGGACCATTGTGAATTCTTTTCCTCCCTCTTATGAGTTTCTAAAGTACCCGGACTGTATGTAATAGTTGTAAGTGTTCTAGTATTTCTGGAAACAAAATAATATCATTGATAATGATCATTATTGCATCCCATTTGGCTGGTATGTTTCTTCCAACATTCTTTTCTTAATCCCTATAAAAAACCCATGAAAATGGATTTATATATATTCTGTTTTCTTATGGTCATTTATATTCATCTGACTTTGCCTTAATTATTTTTAGTATTTTTTTTTTTTTTTTAAATGTTCTTAGATCTTGAATTGGAAAGGATACTGCACTTTTCTGAAAGTCATGACATCAGAGTATGTTTGGTATCCACAGCCAGTCTGAAACCATCAGATGTCATACCCTGGGCCTCAGAGGGACACCCCTATTGATGCCATTGGTAAAACTGTCAGATTGTTTCTCTATGGAAAGGATGTAGATTCTGTTTTGCTTTTGTAGAAGTAGAAATGTCCACCAGACGTCCTCTGTGTAGCAACTAGGCTTTTATGATGTTTTATCGGCTTTCTTCTCAGTCTGGTGTTGCTAGGATTTCTGCGTTGCCTTCAGACTCTATGGGGGTTGTTTATCAAATGTCGAGTTTTAGAGGTTTGTGAGGTTTTTTTATACCTCAAATTAATTAACAACTCTAATATTTTCTGATTTAAGAAAAAACTGGAATGGATAAAACTCGAATCAGTGAATTCATTGAAACTTGAATCGCTCGATTTAATCGAGTTTTCAAACGAAAACCCATCGATAAAAACAAACATCATAAAGGCTATTAACATCTTCAAAAGGTTCACGGGACCTCTGCCATTGGCTTCTAGATGACCTCCACAGGTTTTACTTGGAGTATTTTCATATTCAAGAAATTTCCAGGTTCGGGGTGTAATAAATCTTTAAAATTTTAGGACTGAAAAATATGCTCAAAAAACTCAAATTTTTCAGGTAAAAATCGACTTTTGATAAATAACCCTCCAAATGTCTGTCTTCAGCCCTTGAAATTGCATTTATTGCCTTTAGGGTTACCTTATGCGGCACATGTCAATACTGACATCATTGATTACGAAGGTTTTCTAACATTCACCTATTCCTTCTCATTCGTGTAACCCAGGGTGTTGCTCATTTTAAAACCTGCAACATCTTAATAGCAAGTAATTGGGTATGCCCTTTAATTTGTCCCTCAAATACAGTTTGTACAACCCAGCAACGTCACATTGATTTCTGATGGTTCAAGTTAAACCTTTAGCTTGAGGAGCGTCCTAGGCTGTAAAATCTCTCCATAAGACATATATATCAGAATAGTTTATTGGCTTTCTGGAATCTTTCTTCAAATAATTACAACTGAACCAAAAAATTCTATACAGTTGCCATGTATTATTCTCTGTGGGCCAGTTCATATGAGAGATATTTTATTGGAGCTGCTGGTGGTTGCTACTCTGTAGCCATGCTAAAGCCAGTGATGAAAGCTGCTAGAAGCTTTGCAAAGCAAAGTCTCATCACAACTGAATTTCTCATTAGACAAGGTTTTTGTGTATCAGATTAGAAATGAACGTGTTAATTAATATTAATGTATGGTTGAAAACACAACTTTGCCTTTGTTGTTCTGGATACAAATAAATGGAATGAATCATCAAATGCTCCTGTGTGCTTTTCT
Organism: Xenopus laevis; assembly: GCF_017654675.1. Classification (NCBI taxonomy): domain Eukaryota; kingdom Metazoa; phylum Chordata; class Amphibia; order Anura; family Pipidae; genus Xenopus; species Xenopus laevis. The sequence continues at coordinate 85,205,055 of NC_054379.1, forward strand.
TGTTGAACCAGTTCCAAGAATTCAGTTGCTGTAAGAACTTCCATCGTTTATAGTCACAGATCGTGATGGGCGACATTCGCATGTCACGAATTTGCAGCGAATTTATGCATTTTGCCACCAGCAAATAAATTTGCGAATCTCCCACGAAAATTTGCCTACGTCAAAAAATTTTGGACACCCGTCCGAAAAGTCACTCGCATCAAAATCGCTGCACGTCAACACTATTCGGACGCCCATTGACTTTAACGCCAGCATCAAAATTGACACAATCGACTTTTCAGACATGCATCCAAAATTTTCATATATTCGCAAATTTTCTGCCATTTTGCAGGAAATTCACACATATGTACATACATGTTCCATAAAAGAAATTGCATCCCAGTGTTCAGTACATTGCAACAAATAGCCAGGAACTGCGCATTGTTTTACACTTGAAATGAAGATACATGATATGGCAGAGAGGAATGAAACATATAACACTAAAAATTGAGAAAGAGGAAGCAGCAATTAAGAGCAGAATGGATCTTGTTTAAACAAGGAATATTATTCCTGTAGATGAAAGAAAGCAGTTGTAAAGTGTCCATGTCGAACTAGAAATGGTAACGGAAAGGTTACAAAGGCCACAGCCCTTCATCAAGTCATGGAAGCCATGCTGGGATTGCTGATGCCCTACACGATAGCTCCTTCACTGGAGTGCAATGAAAGCTTTACAAATCTGTCAAAGCTTGAAGTTTACTTAATTGCTGTATCTTTGTCTTCTTTTACACAGAGTCCCTGGGTAATAGTATTTCTTTATCTGCAGTATTTTAGCCAACTCTTCTGGTGGTGGTGGGAGAGTGGCTGTCCACTCGACATCCAATAAATGTGTTTTTGTTTGTGAAGAATTATATTTAATTTTTTTCAAGGGGTGTCACTATATTTTATTTTATGCTTAGTTGTTTCTGGAGAAAACATAGACTCCTGTACTGGGACTGTATATATGACCCATTTCATAGACGTACAAAGGTTCATGACAACTGTCCCCTTCAATGGAAACACAGGGAACTATGGCTTATGTGCTTAGTAAGATCACAGCCACACAGATTAAGTCTATGAGAAGAAGACAATCTGGTTGTGTCCTGCAATGACAACTTATCTAACTGAGGAGTTGCAACAGGAGGCAACATTGGTCTGATCAGGACAGTCATATTGACCAGCACATTCCCATTTATCCCTAATGCATGGAAATTGGATGTACAGCTAGTAGGATGAGACTCACAGTGACACCATTGGCTTTTTGCTTTTATTTTCTTTCTTTGCAGTGAAAGCACATCTCATGTCATAATTTGCAGTCAGATTGATTTTCATGCAGCCAGAATTGAACTGACAAAATAAAATCATGTTCTATAGTGTGAATGAGACCTCACATTTATCTGGGGAGGATTACAGATGTCAGGTAATCCGTATGTATTTTTCTACCAGTTTTAAACCATAAAGCCCATTTTAGTTTCTGGTCTTATAGTTCCTTATTGTGTATTATTATCAGATCAGTCATAAGAAATCCTACTTTTCAGTTCTACTTGTCGTGTGTTTCATCCCCTTCCCTTTCTTCTGTTCCCAGTATATATATATATATATATATATATATATATATATATATATATATATATATATATATATATTTCATTCAATTTCATATCCACTTAATTTGCTTATGCCTTTTTGCAAATTTTCACCATTTCATAAATTTTTCGAAAAAACATATTTGCCCATCACTAGACATGATTACTCTTTACAAGTACATTAGAGGACATTATAGACAAATGGCAGGGGACCTTTTTACCCATAAAGTGGGTCACCGTACCAGAGGCCCCCCTTTAGACTAGAAGAAAAGAACTTTCATTTGAAGCAACGTAGGGGGTTCTTCACATTCAGGACAGTGAGGTTGTGGAATGCACTGCCGGGTGATGTTGTGATGGCTGATTCAGTTAATGCCTTGGTTGATTTCTTGGATAAGCATTTTAAGAAATGCTATAGTTATACTAAAATCTACAAATAGTATAGCTATTGGTATACAGTATATACCCACAAAAACATAGTAGTGCTGCACTATTACCTAAATGTGCTCCTTACAGATTCTTTAGAAAACATTTGCTGCCAGTGTCCTACATTAATTATGAGGCAGCAGCCAAGACTACACAAACTGTCTGAAACTCCTGATAACTTGATACCCACAACCAACCTTTCTTTTCCCATCAGTCCACAGATTAAATAAGTATTTCTCTTTCTCTGGTCTATAAGAGATGCATAACATCCTAAGATCTCATCCAAGAAAGGTTTCAGGAAAGTGGTGACAAGACAATGTCTGTGCCCCTGACCTCATTAACCTTTTCCAGATCAAAATTGATAATGTAATGCTAGAAACTTGGAAAAGCATGTCCATGGTGAAAATCATTTCCTTTTTACTAAGTTCACTAATTTTGTACCAATGGGATATACACACAACAGCAAATACAATATATTCTACCTTAGGGGGCTGATTAATCAGTGTTCGAATTTTCACCACAATTTGAATTTTTTTTTAGTTAAAACTTAAACATCCAACTCTCGAGTTTTTGATTCATATTAGGCTTTAAAAATTTGAAAAAAAGCTAAATGTAAAACTTTGGCATCTGAAAGGGATTTTATGATGTCGTTTTTACACTGCAAATAACTCATTCTACAATATAAAATTCCATTCCTGAACCAGCGAGTGTATTTTTTTTAGTTGTAATATTGGTGTGTAGGCAGCCATCTCCAGTCATTTTGCCTGCTCATGTGCTTTCAGAAAGAGCCAGCACTTTAGAATGGAACTGCTTTCTGGCAGGCTGTTGTTTCTCCTACTCAATGTAACTGAATATGTCTTAGTGGGACCTGGATTTTTACTATTGAGTGTTGTTCTTAGATCTACCAGGCAGCTGTTATCTTGTGTTAGGGAGCTGTTATCTGGTTACCTTCCCATTGTTCTTTTGTTTGGCTGCTGGGGGGGAAAGGGAGGGGGGGTGATATCACTCCAACTTGCAGTACAGCAGTAAAGAGTGACTCAATTTTATCAGAGCACAAGTCACATGATTGGGGGCACCTGGGAAACTGACAATATGTCTAGCCTAGGGTTGCCATCTTTTCTGTCAATGCAATCAAAGGGATTCATGTCTCAGAAGCATGGAGGAAAGGCTTGGAATGGCAGCGTTATCTCTCTCTATCCCGACTATTTGCCTGCCATTGAGGAACAGTGTGCCTCCTTCAAGCATTCAAGAGGAGACTAGTGAAAACTACGAACTGTAGATGAGGGCTCAACACACTTTTTCCTAACCCCTACTTGAGGTGGACCAGTGGCTAGTCCAAACCCGCACTGAAGTTCCAGATTTGACTTTGTGAGTATGTGCACCCAATTTGACCATGCACCACCTACCATTAGCTTTGTCCACTTCATGCTTTTTGAGAATGGGGACTTTATAGCAAATCTGTGCATTTACATGGGGACTCTATATTCTGTTAAAACTTTAGGTCCTAGCTGTGCCTTTATATGGAATCTCAGTGGCAGCCCCCCTACATAGCCACGCTTGTTTGCTGGGCTACAAGCCAGGAATACAGATAAGCAAGAGGCGCACAGTCCCTGTAGCTTTGAGACAATGCTGCTTGCTCTAAATCCTTTCTTATTCACCATCATACCCCGACATGCGTCAGCAGGCACTTCCCATATAAATGATTATATCATTCTGCCTTTGGATGAGGTGGGCGTACCTACTGATTGAGACAACTCTCTTCCTCTACTCTGATACTCCCGTGAAGGACATTGGGGGATGGCCTGATCACTGTGCCCTGCTATACCCAAACCTTCAGATGGACCATAAGCCCCTTCTCTATACAGATTTTCCCTCCAGCACAGCTGTCTATTTATGACAGCACTGAGGACTGTGTGTGATGCTGCTGCAAGCAAAAAGGCTACTGAGGAACATACCATGTTAGGACTTGGTGCTGGTAATCATTGATCCCAGTTTGGTTTTATAGAACGCTGTTCTGATCTAGGGGTTTTTACTCCTCTAATAACAGGTGCCTTACTCCACTTCAAGTTGTTTTTCCTCCCTCTTTCAGTTTTTAAACTCATTACTGCTCACTTCCCCCATTATTTTGCTGGTTAACTCGCTATATTTTATAGTCGGCTATAACACCAAGATGGCTCGAGTCTCCCATAATCTCTCACTATTCAGACCCCTCTCATGGGCCAGAAGCTCTTAGCGCTCAAAAAATAAAGGTGGGATCATCACATCTACCATGCTCTCTACTCTACAGACTCTAGGGGTGTTTCTATCCTAATCCGAAGACACCTGCATTTTAAATTACTTAATTTGCACACGGACCACTATGGCAAATATGTTATCCTCCATTTTAATGTTTACAATTAGGCAATGATCTCTATATACCTCTTCCCTACAGCAGAGATGTATTAGATCTAATCTTTACTAATATATCCAGGAATCTCCCCTGCCCACTTTGCCTGATGGGTGACTTCAACACAGTGCATACTCACTACTAGGGATGCGCCAAATCCATGATTCGGTTCGGGATTCAGCCAGGATTCGGCCTGTTTTAGCAGGATTCGGATTCGGCCGAATCCTCCTGCCCGGCAGAACCGAATCTTAATTTGCAAATGCAAATTATGGGCAGGGAGGGTAAGCGCGTGACATTTTTGTCACAAAACAAGGAAGTAAATGTTTTCCCCTTCCCACACCTAATTTGAATATGCAAATTAGGATTCGGTTCAGTATTCAGCTGAATCTTTTGCGGAAGATTCGGGGGTTCGGCCGAATCCAAAATAGTGGATTCGGTGCATCCCTACTCACTACTCCTTTAAAGAAGTGGATGGGAGGCCCTTGGCTTATTTGGAGACATAAATAAGGTCAAGGTCATTGAGGCAGAAAAAGTACACTGCGACAGCGACAATGAGTCTAATCACCTAGACTCTTTTGAATGACAGCTTTTAAATGGCCATATCTATGGAAAATGCTTGAGAAATTTGGGATAAGCCTCGTCTTTATATCACGGATCAAAATACTTTACCAATCCCCAACTGCACAAATCTGAGCCAATAATGTCCTTTCTAAATCATTTTCCGTTTCCTGATGGTACCCTGTCTCTCCTCCTATTTGCACTTGCAGTAGAACCATATCCCATACTGGTTGGCCAATCTCCCAGGGTTCTTGGGCTCAGATGTGGAAGGCTGAAGGAGAAAATTGCTCTATACGTTGACAATATCTGCCTGTTTCTGGCAGATCCCAATGCCTCCCTGGACTACGCCCTTGATTCAGCAGAAATGTTTGGCACATTCAGTGGGCTCACTATAAATAAGAAGAAATGAACCCTCTTCTCCTTGGAGACATCCAGGGACACGGGTGGACATTCATGGCTTAAAATGGGTCACCAAATTTAAGTATCTGGGTATTAAAATTTCATGCACCAATGTGGCTTCCCCCTCAACTGTTTTACCACATTGATTCAATACTGTTCCCCTTCATACGGGCCCCAATTACCCCAGGGTAAATAGACGAACGCTAATGGCCCATCAAGACAAAGGGGGCCTAGCCCTGTCACATCTCCCATTTTACTTTTATGTTGCCTAACGTTCATACATTATTGGTTTAATCCAGACTCAGAAAATCCTCTCACAGTGCTACATGCTACTATAGCAGAGTCCTTTGAAGCTCTCTGTAATGATCCATATAGAAAAATGAACTGTTCCATTCATCCCCACTCGCAGTTTCACTTCCTGGATACTACGTGCAACTATGGGTCCCCAAAATGGTCAATCCAGGAAGTTCTAGTTCTGTGGGCTGGAAATCGTTTCAAGCAACAGAGAAAAGGCTGAGATTTGATTTAGCTTTTATAACAACTATAAATATCCACACCTACATTTAGGAGTAAACATTTTGGCGTAAGGCGTTTCGTGAGTTCCTCACTTCCTCAGAGGCTCTTAGAGTTAGCAGGGATCTGACAGCTGACACCACGGTACACAATGCACGGTGCACCATTTGTCTCTACCATTGTGTCTTTGAGGATTGCAAAGGAGTGTTGGAAGTGAGCTATCCTGAGCTTCAATGTGATTTAAAAGAGATTTGAAGCTGGTGGGGATCTGGAAAATTTTGGTGGACCTTTTTACAGGAGGCGTACACGTATTTAAATATTATTTACTGACTTTGGGATTTGGAGCCCCTATTGTGTTGTGCATCCAGTTAAGCCTGATTCTAAGTAGACTTCCACTACTGCCCCAGATTGGGCCACCACTTACAAGACCTGCTGGTCGATGGTGCCTTCCCTACTTTGATACAACTTAGGGAGAAACTGAATCAACCAACAATCCTTCTATATCAATACTTACAGCTGTGCCATGCCTTTGACATTTAATTTGGCCCCAAGCAATCAATACTACAATTTTATATTATGAATGCAGTTTGTGGGACTGAAACCTATGAAACTGGTATCTGATCTGTATAAATGACTTCTCTCTTGCTTGGCGGCTCCATTTGAAAAGGCAAAGAACAAATGGGTTTTTGATATCCCATGCTTAGACAATGTAATGTGGGAAAAAGGCTACAAGTGAATTATATCCTCACCTAATCTCTACTAGAGATCGGATGGTACAATTTAGAATACTCCACAAAATCTATATTACTCCATTATGATAAAAAGCCATGGGCAATAACCCTAAGGCAGCTTGTCCAAAAGCCAAGCTCCTGATGCTTTTTTTTTTTCTTTTACTATGGGCATGCCCGGCTGTTTACAATTACTGGTCCAATGTAGTAACCTATCTTAAAGACCATAAATTGTTACTTGGTGTTCTGATCCTAGAAATATGTCTACTAGGCATAGTAGATGAACTAGCCTCTCTGAACAAAACCAGAATTCTCTGGTACACTATATTTTTATGCCAAAAAATTTATAGCATTGAAGTGGATGAGCCCACATCCAGCAATGGGTTCCACTAGTGAATAGTAAACTCCCAGTTATCAAATTGAGATATCTTGCAAGGCACTGTCCCCAAAAATGTTCTGGGATACATGGTTGGCAGTGTGTCCTGAAGCATACCCCTTGGTTTAGCTGCTACTAAACTGTTTTGATACCTACCTTCTTATAGTATTGGTCAACTTGGTACTATTACCTTATGCTCCACTACTGTTTGACTCGCTGTAATATTGTGAAGCTGTATTATTTTAATATCATAGCAATGCCTGTCTATGCTTTGTGTGTTGTTATAAAATGCAAAAAAGAAGGGTTGTGGGTGCACACCTGAGGCCAATTTCAAAAAAGTCTAATTCCCTTTCTCAGTAATTCAAGTAAAAATGCTAGTGCATATAGTTTTGAAACAGGGTTGTTTAGTTACAAAGTTATGATCATAAAATTGATAAGCCACCATACCACGTCAAGGTAAACCCCATACGGTGGTCCCTAACTTGTTTACCTTTAATCATAGTAAAATAGGTATCTTACTTTATGTGAAAAACTCCTACTGTATGCCTTGGTTTCAAACTGTGAGCTAAATCCTCCCCCGCCAACTGCTATGCGGCTTTTAAGTGGGAGAGACTGCCTTGAGGCTAGATCCTCCCATACCGCTAGCATTTTCGGCTTTTAAGGGAGAGTGATTGCACAAACCACAGCACAATGTTAAAGGGACAATAGGACCACCTATATAGGAGCTTTGGCTAAACTCCATGTGGTTTGTTGCACCCTCATACCCACCCTTTTAGATTTTTGGTGGTCCTATTGTTTTCCACGTTAAACAAGCAGGAATTTCAACAAAAGATCAAAGCAGAACAATGAGGCACACCAATACAACTTGTAGCAAAAATGCCTAATAGGAAAATGAAGAGTAAATATGATTGGTGAAGCCATCTAAGTTGTTCCACAGATTAAAATAAGTAAATTAAAATCTAATCATATAACCAAGCAACCAAACCACCAAACAACGCTCAGCGAATGTTACTAAATTTTAAAATTGTACCAGCATAAAGCAACGGCTGTAAACAAAGAAAATATATAAACATATCCATTGAACCAGCAAAGATTAGCTTATAAATGTAACAAGATCAATGTGCGTGTTTTGAAACTAGAGTCAATTTGATCCCAGAATAATGACCAAGTTTCAGTAAATGACTCTTTGAGATGTGGTTCTGCTGATTTAATCATCAGCAGGATTTGGCCGAATCCTTGTGCCTGGCCTACCAAATCCAAATCCTAATTTGAATATGTAATTTAGGGACAGGTAGGTAAATCACACAATTTTTCGTCACAAAAGAATTTTTTCCACTTTTTCCTTTCCTGCCCTTAATTTGCATATGCAAATTCAGATTCAGTTCGGGATTTGACCGAATCCCAAATAGTGGATTTGGTGCATCCCTACTTTATATTGAATTCTATTGCATTGTCTGGGAAAAGCCAGCAGCAAAGGTTTCTTCTTTTGTATAACACTATGGAATAAACCTGAGTTTGTAAATAAAAAATGTGCCAACACCTCATCCCAATATATCCCTGGTATACCTCTGTCTTGCCCTGAGCTGATACTTGCTACATTGTAGAATTAAATGCAGGATTCCCATTCATATATATGTATGTTTGTCAGTTTAACAGAGAGCAGCCATCATTTTATCCTAAAACTCTACACATTGACTTTACTAGTCCCATATGACAATTAGATTAGGTTTCTGCTCTAATGGAGCAACTTTGCTAAAATTGGGGCTTCTGGTGCTCACACAACTGCATAGAACCAGCTGTCAATTCTGGCCTCACTGGCCCAGTAGTTGGACTGTGTCTGCCTGTGTATTGGCTGTACAGAATAAGCCCTCACTGAGTTAGGTACAACATGCCTACTCATACATGAGTTTAATACAAAGAGCAGCTGTTCTCCATGTAAAAACAAGTCTAGGGTGCATACAGGTCCATATGAATACAGTTCAAATGTGTTTATAATTACTTTATGCACTTATTAAATGTGTTTATATGTGGAACTGCTACTGTGATATATTCAGGGATTTAGCAGTGGGCTACACATAAAATGTGTGGCTCTTTTTCTATCTATAAATTTGCCATGTATGAGTTTCCAGCAGGCACAGGAATCTAATGGAGAATGGCAAAGCAAGTGTCAGAGCAGTGTGTGATTCAGAAAGCTGGATACACTCAGGAACTGAATTGCATTTCTGTTTCAGAGTTTGCTGGGTGGATAATAGATATTTACTTGTATGTTATATTCCACTAATTACTGTCCATTTAATCAATGAAAGCCCCATCCCCTTAAAAATAATCAAAACCACTAATAATTTACATGAACACATATAAAGCACCCCACTGATTAAGCTCTAAGAGCAGGGTCAGTTAATATTAAATCAGAAGGTATGTGTAATAAAAGACAATCTGGGAAATATCTATTCCTGCAGACTGATAAGTCTGTATGCCTGAAGTTCCCTGTGTGAGGAAGCAGCACACTTATAGTAGTCAATGTCTGGGAGATGTTACTTTCATTTCCACAAATTGGTACATTCTACCCAGGCAGTCATTTGAATAGAAACTGGCAGGGGGAGTAATGGGTTTCTGATGCACAACCCATATAACATGTCAGACAGACAAAAGATAATGATAGATAGATAGATAGATAGATAGATAGATAGATAGATAGATAGATAGATAAATAGATGGATAAAAGATAGATAATGATAGATAATAAATGATATATACAGTAGTTAGATAGATGATATATAGTTACATAGATAAATAATAGATAGATAATGATAGATAAATATATAGATAATAGATTATACTGTATATAGTTAGATAGATGAGATATAGTTACATAGATAAATAGATAATAGATAGATGATATATTAATAGATAGATAGATAGATAGATAGATAGATAGATAGATACATAGTTAGATAGATAATGATAGATAGATAAATATATACAGTAGATAGATAGATGATATATAGTTAGATAGAAGATAGATAGATAGATAAATAGATAGATAATAGATGATATATAGTTAGATAGATAAATAAATAGATAATGATAGATAGATGATATATAGATACACAGATAATAGATAATGAAGATGATACATAGATAGATAATGATAGATAGATAAATAGATAGATGATATATAGATAGATAGATAGATATAGATAGATGATATATAGATACATAGATAATAGATAATGATAGATAGATGATCTAGATAGATAGATAGATAGATAGATAGATAGATAGATAGATAGATAGATAGATAGATAATGATAGATAGATAGATAATGATAGATAGATAAATAGATAGATAATAGAAAGATAATGATAGATAGTTAATAGAGATATATGATATATAGTTAGATAGATAATAGATAGATATAGATAAATAATAGATGATATATAGTTAGTTAGATAGATAATAGATAGATAGATAGATAGATAAATAGACAGATAGATAGATAGATAGATAGATAAATAGACAGATAATGATAGATAGATAATGATAGATAGATAATGATAGATAGATAATGATAGATAGATAGATAATGATAGATAATGATAGATTGATAGATGACTGGTGATATAGATAGCTATAGACAGCTAATAAATAAATAGTAACAATGAAGCAGGCTGTTGTGGAGAAGGGAAAGTGAGCAGTTACTGTATTTCCATGGGGTCGTGCAGTTGTTGTCCATGGCTTCTCTATACAGTTACACCCTCAGCACAATCTCACTAAGAAGTCACCTTTAATTCGTTTATTCATTCGCTAATACCTTCCCCCTGTAATTGTTTTCTTGGTGGCAACGCTATTGAATGGCAATTAAAGAACGAGAATAAGAGTTCAGTGTAGGGACGTTGCTGCTTTTTCCTTTAGACTGATACAAATTATCATTAGAAAGCTGCTCTACCACCAGGTAACACTTAACTCCTTCCATTTCGTGCGTATAACTCTCCCAAAATAATTAAGTTTAGCTGCACATCCATCAATTGCGCCTAATATCCATTAATCATTAATTATCCCTCACATCTCTGCAACCTCATACACCTGCCTGTGTATATTTACATCAGATACATTATATATGTGTATATACATAAATATACTATATTGTATTAATATGAACGTGTGTGTGTGTGTGCGCGCATTCGTGCGCCTATAATCTTAATTATTAATCTGAATATTTATTGGGGTCCCTGACGCGTTTCCTAGTTCACGAATTCGGAAACGAAACATTTTTGTGTCGTTTTTTTTTTTTACATATTCAACATTTTTTGTATTTAATTTGCAGAATTGACTATTTTTATAAGATGATAAATGATTGGGCTAAATCTGATAAGGCATGCTGATAGCATTTTCTACTATGCTTGAGGATATCACTGTTTTAGCAGAAAATGACTGAATTACGAAGACTGCTCCAAAAAAGGTTACTTTTTTGTTCTTACTTTAATATTCTATTAGAACATACGGAAACATTTGAGAATGAAAGCAAAACATGAATTAATGCAGAGACAGTGGATTTTGGGAGCGCAGTGTGATGTATGTGAGTGTGAGTAAATGGTGAGTAATTATATTAGACAGTTATGTGAAAGCTTTGCTGGTGGGGCAATTTGGGCGCTAAACAGTAAGTAGGGACAGTGATACAGTGAGTTGTAGCAAACCTGCCAGTGCTGCTGCTGCTGCATGCCTCTCTTCCCCGCACTTCCAATAGGAATAAAATGTGAATGGATGTGCTTAAAGTATTTATAGCTGCAGAGCAGTATTTGTGCCAATCATAATTCCAGATGTAATAATTGGAGAGCCGGGCAGCTCACTGTATGCAGGTGGGGGGGGGGGCAGTGTGCTCAAAAGCAGATCTGATACAGAAATGGGATCTCCATCTATCTAATTGGATTTTAGGAATCTCGTTTTAGGTCATTCATAGAAACTCATGTGCAATTTAATTAAACGACGTGGAATATGCATCCGTTGCGCCGATACATTGATGATGGATGGGACTGTAGATACAGGATGACTGATGTATAGAGATGAGGATACGCTAAAAATGGTGATGGTTAGAGAGACACAAACCTATAGGTGATTATCCTTTGGTAACACTGTTTTATGAGACCAATTTGCTCAGTAATGGACCGAGCTGACCTGTGATTAACTCCTCACAAACTCTGCATTCCTCAGTGGGTGGGTGCTGGGTGGTTTATAGAATGGTGGCACACAGTATTTATTCACCAGGGCCCGCCCCAATCAACTCTGGATGGCTGATTGACTCATAGGAAAATTTAAATGTCTATCCCTCCCTATAGGACTGATGTATATGTTTATCCCTCCCTATAGGACTGATGTATATGTTTATCCCTCCCTATAGGACTGATGTATATGTTTATCCCTCCCTATAGGACTGATGTATATGTTTATCCCTCCCTATAGGACTGATGTATATGTTTATCCCTCCCTATAGAACTGATGTATATGTTTATCCCTCCCTATAGGACTGATGTATATGTTTATCCCTCCCTATAGGACTGATGTATATGTTTATCCCTCCCTATAGGACTGATGTATATGTTTATCCCTCCCTATAGGTCTGCTGGATATCGACGGAGAGAAATGTCCCACAACTGCTGCTGACCCTTTCATCCATGGAGCACAAGTAGCACAGAAGTGATGGTTATGGACAGAGATACGGACAGCTCTTAACAAAAACTGCAACTTCCAATCAAATATATATATATATTTATTTAGGGCAGCATTGTTTGCAACTGCGAATATGTCCAGCTAAGAATGATGGGAGATGAAGTGCAGAACAGATAGGTCAGTATTCAGACGTTCATGGCAGTAATTTAATAAATTAAGTCATTAGTGTAAATATGAGTGTCACATAAAGCCAGTGCAAAGTGACAGTTGCACAGTACTTACCCCTTTGCAGAGGGCTGGCACCACATAGTGAGTAGCCTCATGCCTTTCCTCTAACACTAGAACTGAGCTAAAGTGAATGTGGCGCACTGTAGGGAATGTAGGCTTTTCTTTGGCGCAAACAAAGTCTCGTGCTTCCAGTATATCACTGTCAGAATAAATACATGAAGGGAAAAACAAAGCAGTATTTAATGGAAACAAACAAAACAAAGGACGAGCAAGAGAAGCCCGTAGGCATATGTCAAGAATCCGTATATAAGAAAAAGCTAACGGTTCATTCATCAGTCCCTGCCAATTCCGCAGCACTTTCCTCTGCCTGACAGTTGCTCAGTACTCAGGCCTGTACCAATGATTGTGCCTCCATACAATGTGATAGAGAGGGAGAGGGGCATTATTCGTATTATTATTGTACTGCAGGCCCGCCAGTGTGTGTGAGTCGGGCAAGAGAACAGAGTGCTCCTATAAATGCCCCTTTGCCCAGCAATAAGTCTCTGTGAATGTAACGCAGATAACTAGCTGTTCCTTTCCTGGGCACCTGTACTGAGTGGCACTCCTCACACCTGACTGGCACATGCTCACTGCCCTAACATCACTGCCTGCTCTCCACCGCAGTGCCCCCCAAAAGCTTTATATGGAACGCTCCAGTTGAAGTGCAGCAGCCAGGGAGCCGGCCGGTCGCATTGGGCATTAATGTGGTGCCAGTTGAGAGTAAGGAGCAGGTCAGCCAATGAGGGGGCGTGGAGAGGAGGGAGCTGCCCAATGGCGCTCAGCATGGCGAATGACTGGCAGTAAGGGAGGGTAAGGGGGAGCCGGGGCGGGAATGAAGTTGCAATGAGTGAGGCTGCAAAGAGAAGTTAATGGGCGCTCTCGGCGGACAATTGGCCCAGTCAGCTAACTGCCACAAGCTCCTGACTGCTGCCTACTGGGACACCGCACAGCGAGGGGGATCGGAGAGGTGAGTGGCTCCTTATTCGTCTATGACACTAAGTACAGTGGGGCTGATGCAGGGGGTCACACTTGGGGACACTGCGCTTCTCATGTCTTGGGCCTGCTTGGCATGTTGGGATGGGACAGCAGCACCTTAGTCCTGCTTCTATTTCCTCCGCATTGGCCCCCCAAATCTTCATATTTGTCTTTACTTGTAAGCTCCTTAGTAAATACGGTAAGATACCTGTGCTATGAGATAATGCGACTCATTCCTGTCGCAGCTTTCCGCACACTCGCCTTCACTACTTTGCCCCATACTTCCAGTCGCTGCGTTGGGTCGGTGTGTCTTTTCGTTTGTTTAAAAGTTTTATTGTGGATTAGGCACTAGTGTGTATGTCACAGGTGAGCGGCTTTAACCAAGTCTTATAAAGATTGAATAAATTAAACAATTATATTCACCAGGTAAGATGAGTGTTTTTCTTTTTCAAATGAACTGAATTATATTGTTATAGGCTTACTAAGAAATGCTGTAAATAGATCTATATCTATCTATCTATCATCTATCTATCTATCTATCATCTATCTATCTATCTATCTATCTATCTATCTATTATCTATCATCTATCTGTCATCTATTTATCTATCTATCTATCTATCTATCTATCTATCTATCTATCTATCTATCTATCTATCTATCTATCTATCTATCTATCTATCTATCTATTATCTCTCTCTCTCTCTCTCTCTCTCTCTCTCTCTCTCTCTCTGTATCAATTATCTCTCTATCTATATATTATCTATCTATATCTATCGATCTATCAATCAATTATCTATCTATCTATCTATCTATCTATCTATCTATCTATCTATCATCTATCTATCTATCTATTATCTATCATCTATCTGTCATCTATTTATCTATTATCTATTTATCTATTATCTATCTATCTATCTATCTATCTATCTATCTATCATCTATCTATCTATCTATCTATCTATCTATCTATCTATCTATCTATCTATTATCTATCATCTATTTATCTATTTATCTATCTATCTATCTATCTATCTATCTATCTATCTATCTATCTATCTATCTATCTATCTATCTATTATCTATCATCTATTTATCTACTATCTATCTATCTATCTATCTATCTATCTATCTATCTATCTATCATCTATTTATCTATTTATCTATTATCTATCTATCTATCTATCTATCTATCTATCTATCTATCTATCTATCTATCTATCTATCTATCTATCTATCTATCCCCTCTCTCTCTCTCTCTCTCTCTCTCTCTCTCTCTCTCTCTCTCTCTCTCTCTCTCTCTCTCTCTATCTATCTTTGTATCAATTATCTCTCTATCTATATATTATCTATCTATATCTATCGATCTATCAATCATCTATCTATCTATCTATCTATCTATCTATCTATCTCTCTATCATGTATCTATTTATCTCTCTCTATCTATATCTATCTTTCTATCAATTATCTATCTATATATTATCTATCTATCTATTTATCTATCTATCATTCTCTATCCATTCTCTCTCTCTCTCTCTCTCTCTCTCTATTAATTATCTATCTATCTATTATCTATATATATATATATCGATCTATCACTCAATTATCTATCTATTTATCTATCAATTATGTATCTATCTATTATCTATCTATCTATCTATCTATCTATCTATCTATCTATCTATCTATCTATCTATCTATCTATCTATCTATCTATCAATCTATCATCTATTTATATACATTTATATCTATCTATCTATCTATCTATCTATCTATCTATCTATCTATCTATCTATTCTATCCATATAGTGAATTATTGTGAATGCTGCACACATACAGATATATAATAAAGAAACTCCTCCAAATAATTGCCTGGCACTGTGACTTTGTGTCTTTGTCAGGGAGCCCATTTGCTGTAAGGCCTGAGAGTCTGACAGAGGGGTGACTATGCCACTGGGAGAAGGACACGAGTGGATTTTGTGACTTGCCGAGACACATTAACTTCGATCGAATTCGTGTAGTCAAAGTTCACATGTTGCAGCAATGTCTGGATACCACTTGATTCTGGAAAATAGTTAATGTTCATATTTTTTATTACTCTTTTACTCTTGAAGAAGTGGTTCTACCATTTTTTTTTTTGTAACTCCCAGTAAAATAAAAAAAAAAATCCTATTTTGAAACTGGTTTTTATATTTTTTGATGAGTCTGTGGATTCCCGTTTGGAAAAACAAAGGGTTGACAGAAAGCCATGAAAGAAAAATCCAAAAATGCTGCTCGGACTAGACGGGAGAAGGAGAACAGCGAATTTTATGAACTGGCAAAGTTATTGCCCTTGCCCTCTGCCATCACCTCCCAGCTGGACAAAGCCTCCATCATCCGCCTCACCACCAGCTATTTAAAGATGAGAGTGGTCTTTCCTGAAGGTAGGTCCCACCTGTGCCTTGTTTGTCTTCCTCTCAGCCCAAACTCATTGTTAAACCTTCTACAAATGTCTCTGCATTTTTCTGAGCTTGATTAAGAATAAAACCTTTGTCTTACATGCTCACTATGAGCCCCATGATCTCTGGTAGAGCTACTGCCCCAAATACCTTTGTCTGGAGCTCCAAGCACAAGCCACCATTCCACTTAAACAAACAGCACTGTATTTGTACAAACAAACTGTAGTTACCCTCATCTAAACCTTTATTCCCCTATTGTCACACTACACTGCACATTGTAGGATTCATGGTCTCTGCGTCTTCTCTCTCGCTCTCTTGCAAATCTCTTCACATACAAAAACCATATTATATATATATATATATATATTATTATATATCACCATAGAAATTAATTTTTAAAAAATGCATTATCAAAAGTATACGACATTGATTCTTTCTTAGCTTGTATTCTGTGGAAATGTTTGGGTTTATCACAGCGATTTCTCCCAGAATCCGAATTTCTGTCGATTCATACTTATTACTTTGGAATTTCGCCTGGGCAGAAAGCAGACTGAGTGGCGATTTAATGAGGCCGGCAATATAATGTTCCTCGAGAGAAGTGAAGTTATTGTGCTGGGGTTGGGTGAGGGATAGGAGCTGACTTGGTGGGTGATTAGGACAACAATTCAGGGGATAACATGAGGGATCTGGGTTGTTCTTCATCCTGTCAGCGCTCAGTTGATAAAAATAAAACTATTGGAAACTGCAAAGGCAGCGATGCTCCTAAAAGGATTATTAGCAATGATTTGCCAGCTCTCCCAGTCTCAGTAGGCTGCCTGTCTGCGTGATTTCCAGCAGCTCTCGTCAATTATCGGTGCCTATGTAGCTGCTGCTTGATCAGGGGAAGCATATGGCGCTGCTGGGAAGGCTGGGAGTAATGAGGGGAGCCACTAACTGGGTCTGGGTGGGAGAAAGAAAGAATGGCTGAGTGCACCTGGGAACTGCATGGCACAGAGCCTGCAAACCAAGGGACAGGCTCCTATTCCACCAAGCACAGACATACTGTAAGCTGAAAAGTCACTTTTTCTAGGCTGTTTCTTATGCCAACCTGGTGCCAACGTTTCTACCTGAACATATATTATTCTGCAACAACCCATGGGGCATGAGGGTTACAAGGAAATATTCTTTCTAAAACGCATATAAACCTATTCCCTTTCCCTTATCCCTTATCAATTCCATATTCACACAATTCCATATTCAGAGCAGAAGTTGGTCATTATGAATATATTATAAGGAAACAAAGTTATTCCTACTTAATTCTAGGAATGGTTTGAAAAACAGATTCACTTTTCTTTTACCCAATACAAGACAAATTGGAGCACTGTAATAATATTGTAAAAACAGAAGTATATGAAGCACTATCTATATTTAGGCACTTGTAGATTGCAATTGGAGAATTTTTCATAAACTGAGTAATATTGGCAAATACCATACTGCGCTTCATTTTTTTTTCTAAAAAGCTAAACCTGGAGACATTTGACACCCGTTTTATATCAGGTCTTTTCGTGATTCTTGTTGTATAGATATTCAATTCATATTCCATCTGAGATTACTTGATTATTATACTAGAAAAAGCACATTGAGGTTTCATAGAATTATGGAAATAAACACGCTATTTATTAAGAAATATTTCAAAACATTTTTAAAAATCACATTATTACCAACAACGAAATGATTCGTAACCACAGTGCATCGTGGGTAAATGCGACGCAGGTGGCTACAAAAATCTAAACGAAACACTATACTATAATATAATTAATGATTTCACTTTGGGAGTCGCTTTACTTGCAAACTACACATATATTTTACATCCAACATTAATAAAACGGATATCTAATTTGCACAGCTCCCAGGTACACCAGAAACAGCACTGTCAACAAATAATCTAAACAAATAAATACAAAACAGAAGATTCTGAATGTGTGATTTTCATATAATCTAGGATCATTAAATGCACAATTTGAGAAACAGGAGTTAGAACACTGTAGAAAACGCACATGGGACTGTTTACATAGACTTAAATTTGAACATATAAACAAACAACTAAATACCCTAGGAAAACGAACCTAAAAATAAATAAGGGGATCAAAATGTTATGTAGATAGACAAACCAAGTTAAATTCGGGTCTGTCACTGTGGTCGGCTCCCTTGTTCTTTACAAGAAGCAAGTGAATTAGTGTTGGGTTACAATGTTTATTTTCTTACACAATTCACCCGCCTCAATTCAGTCCCTTTCTGTTCCAGGTGTTTGCGCCCCTTTGAGTGTAAATCCTGCATTTTTTTGATGTAGGTTTAAAGATTTAATGTGCAGAACTAAACTTCTCAGCATCCGAGATTTATGTGCCTCGGAGCTGATCTCAGATGAAAATGTGTAATGTATATTTACCTCGAATTAATTTGCTGTAAATTACATTTATAGCTTGTGGGTGCTGCCCGACCCCCATAAAATGTAACCTGAATTCGTCCATAGGGCGCAATATGCTACGAAAGCGCGTGGAACTGTTAACTATTAAAAGTCCTGCTAGTTAGCCAATCAGGGCTTTCCGACCTATAACTTTTAAGGAAATTCAGAAACCTAATTTAAATACAGGTAAGACAATAAAAAGAGTATACATACAGGCAGTAACACTGAGAAGGAGAGAATGCGGGTTCCGATTGAATTGCGTTTTTGCGCACAAGTCAGAATACTGTTTTTGGGCACCTCTATAGGTAGTGCAGAAATGGAAAGCAGTATCAACAAAGGTATATGAAATAAAATTCTCTTGAAATATGTATTAATAAATTATCATTTTGGGGGGGGGGTGATGTTTATTCTAAAACAAACTCATGCGAGGTCATTCTAATGAGGAAGGATTTCTATTTTGTTATATTTCAGCTATAACGCTAATAATCTTTGTTACCCCACCCCCCCAAAAAAAGTAATTATTATGTGGAGTAAGTTGTGGAGGCTGAAGTTGACATATATGTTGCTAATTGATTTTATTTGTTGGATAGTGCCAAGCCACAATTATAAATATTTCTCCTGGCTCTCCTGTTCTGTCACATAGTATGTTATTGGTGTTGAATGGAAACTCTAGTGATCTGGAGCCTTTCTACTGTTTAGGCCTCCACTCGCCTGTTTATCTTTACTGATATTTCCCAAAAATGTTACTGCAGCATTGGAAACGATAGAAAAAAAAAAATGACAAACGGGTTCCTATCGAAATTTATTTTGGTATGAAACGATTTATTGTGTCTGATTCTATAATAGTCATGGAAAACAAACGAAACTGATTGGTTGCTCAATGAAAAAAGAGACGTACTCTCCGGAATGACTTGGGAATATATAGAAATCCCATTATCCACCCATATAGATGTCCAGTTTGCCCGGTCGAATGCGTAAAAGTATATTTATTTTGTGCTCACCTTTAGTTCCGAGGAATAGCTCTGGCAACTCTATTGGATTCATTGACGACTAGAAAAGGCCATACTAATTACATGAATAGATCTCTGTAACATCCCGACCAGATAATTAGCAGCTCTTGATTATTTATTGTGATTCGTAGCTACTGGATACATCAGATTTTCCCCACCATTTCCTGCACTCTGCCTGTGCTTCTTCTTATAAATACGAACCCCTGTTTTTTTTTTTTTTAAACAATTACATCAGATGTCTGCCCTACCTTACCATAACAGAGTGCTATATCGGGAGTCTCCAATGCATTATTTGTATGAGAGACCCAATATGTTTTTTAACTGGAGGGAATTTCAGGTGGATGAAATGTTTGCGCCATTTATGATGTCATGCTGACTGCTAGCGGCCACCAACATGGGAATTTGTAACGTGTGTGTAACAAGACAGAGTTCTTGAACTTTCACAACAAGACAATGAAAGAAGATCCCATGGGTTAGTAGCCTGTAAATATAACAGTAATCAGATGTGGCCAGTGAAAATTCAGGGCTTAATTTGTTCTTGTGTTTGCACTGGAATTTTTCTTCTACCAAAAGAAATTGTGTCATTGTGTCAACTATATTTAATTTTTTTTTCATTATTTTCACTAGTGCTTTAGTGGAAACAAAACCTATAGTTACATCTATAACAAACACAAAGAATGGGTGAAGAAATGGTATGTGTATATATAATCAACATTTTTTTAGTAAACCATGCAAAAGTAAAATGTGACCTGTACTTCATGTACTTGTACATTTTTCTTAATATTATTACACTGGTTGTTGCACACATTTATAAATATGTGTGTGCCTAAGTCATCAATTATGTGTGTGTGTGTGTGTGTTTTAAAGGGGGGATTCACCTTCAGGTTAACTTTTAGTATGTTATAGAATGGCCAATTCTAAGCAACTTTTCAATTGGTCTTCATTAAGTTTTTTTTTAATTATTTGCCTTCTCCTGACTCTTTCTAGCTTTCAAAAGGGGGTCACTGACCCCCTCTAAAAGTAAAAACAAATCCTCTATAAAACTACACATTTATTGTTATCGCTACTTTTTTATTACTTATCTTTCTGTTCTGTCCCTCCCCTATTAATATATAACATATTCTCATTCAAATCAATGCATGTTGCTAGGGTAATTTGGACCCTAGCAACCAGATTGCTGACACTGCAAACTGGAGAGCTGCTGAATAAAAAGCTAAATAACTCAAAAACCAAAATAATAAAAATTGCAAATTGTCTCAGATTATCACTCTCTACATCAGGGGTCCCCAACCTTTTTAAACCGTGAGCCACATTCAAATATAAAAAAGAGTTGGGGAGCAACACAAGCATGAAAAAGTCCCTTGGGGTGCCAAATAATGGATGTGATTGGCTATTTGGTAGCCCCTATGTGGACTGCCAGCCTACAGGAGGCTTTACTTGGCACTATACTTGTTTTTTATTCAATTAAAACTTGCTTTCAGGCTTGAAATTCAAAAATAATCACCTGCTTTGAGGACCCTGAGAGCAACATCCAAGGGGTTGGAGAGCAACATGTTGCTCACGAGCTACTGGTTGGGGATCACTGCTCTACATCATACTAAAAGTTAACTCAAAGGTGAACCCCTTTAACTTGTAGTATCCACAGTAAATTGCAGGAACACATCGTTTTTAATTCCAGTGAATTGTTTGATATGTAGTTTTCACCTGGGGCATTGTGCATTAATAATAATAATACCAATGATAGTCTAAAGTCAGATGGTGCTAGAGTGAAAAGCTCTAATTCTCCAGTGCAGTAACAAATAGCCACCAATAAGATATTTGCTATTAAAAAGTCAAATTCCTTTTTTTTTTTTGTTAGACTTATAGTTAATGCTAGAAGTATATGAAGGTACAATATAGGTATTTGTTGGAAAACACAATAAATAAAGAGAAAAAAAAAGTTGAATTCCAAAAAGTTCCAGGTAGTTATTGTACATTATAATTGGTACCAGACACAGCATAAGGCTAAACTATTTCCTGAGCTATTCTCTATTCAGCGTCATCAGAGGTATATTTAACGAAATAGTGCATTATAACGCCATAATGTGCTTGCCTTATGGTAGAAGTGGAGGCCTATTTATCAAAGGTCGGAGTTTAGAGATTTTTGAAACCATAACTAAACTCAGAAACTCTAAAGGGGTTATTTACTAAACCTCGAATTTATCTGCTCTGGCTTTGTGGGGCAAAAACTTGAATTTTTAATGGAAAAAACATCAAATGTTTGCAATATTTATTATACCTAGATGCTACAAAAAGCCAGAAAAAATCCGCCATCTCAGATCCGTCGAGGTCATGTATAAGTCAATGGGAGCTATCCCTATCCCAATTGGAATATATCGTGGTCTGCGCTTGGTTTAGCCCGATAATCCGATAAATTTGGGGTTTTCGGGCAAAATTATTTTATTAATAAATAAGGCAAAATCGAGGATGGGAGTTTGGTCGAGCTTTTTTTATTTAAATTATGAGCTAAATTTGGATTTTAGTAAATAACCCCCTTAAATTACTAATGCCATGGAATTTATTAAATTTATTTGTATAAAAAAAATACAAACAGAAAATAATGCGAAAACCAAAAAAAATACCTAGAAAATTTGAGTTTTTTGGCCAATTCCTAGTTAAAAAAAAAATCTGAAATCCACTAAAATTCCGAATTGATTTAAAACTGTCCAATAGGATCAGGGAAGCTCCCATTGACTTCTATAGGACCTCAACAACTTTTACCTGCCACCATTAGTGGTTTCAGTGGATCCAGTTGTATCTTTTTCTATTTTTCTACCCATCACCCCTCACTTCTTTAGTTGCATTTATATTAAGGAATTCTGGGCATTGTAGTTGGAGATCTTCAGGTTGAGAGATTCTGGTTTAATAGATCAGGTTGTGTAAGAAAGCTTTTCAGGTGTTTGTTGCAGCATCTGTGTTATTATTTGGCTTTGAGTCTCATACAAAGCAAGATATATTTAAAGTGACAAAATAAAAATCGGCTTATTTCCTATCTAATCATGGTTTTTGTTTTAATTGTTCTTCCTGCAGGTAACTGAACAAAGCTAATCAATGATTGGCTGGTTTAGGTTACTGAGACCACAAACTTGCACAGCACCCCAAAAAAGAGGGTAATACCAGTAAATACTTACAAAGAAACTATCTATACATTTTTGCAAACATTTTTACCTTTTCCAAACAACACTTTTCACCAGTTTTGTGTGAATTGCAACTCTCCTATTTTTTCTTCATGCTGAGGCCATTCCCTTCATACCCCAAATACTACTCCACAAGGCCCCTAGTCACTGAAGATTTATAATATAGCTGTTAATAGTTATCACTAGAACTAATGCTGCCTCCATATCTATAGTAAAGTCAAGTGGTGAATTGGTGGTGCTTTATTTACCATTCCCACACTCTGCAGGACCCCACTCTGTAAATGGGCCTGGCTAGTTACCATTTATTGTACCCATTATAGGCTGTATGCCAATCTTATACAATTTTATGATATGTGATGTTGGGCCTAATGCTAAAGGTTCTAAGGGTGAACGTGATTTCTACCTAACAATGAAATGAACATATTCATTATTCATTCATTCATGATGCCTGGAAAATACGGCTTGTGGACTGTCACATAGGAAAATATCCTTTGCCCTGATATATTGTGGACACAAAACCCAATAGCAGGCAAATATTTCAAGGACCACCCACCCCCACACACAGAAATGATTTCTGGAACAACACAGAGCTAATGTTCTATTAAGTTAGAGAAGTGTTTCGATATATCCCTGTGTATTCTTGGATAAGCACTCTAATATAATACGAATATATGTGACCAGTATCCCTTCTCTGTAGCTGCTCAGTGACGATTCTACAGATATTTTTCAGGTAGAGGCAGAATTCACATTAAATTATGATTTATTTATACAGAATCCCAGAAAACAATCCAGCTTGAATATAATTTACTGTACAAATTCAGTACAACTCTAACCTCATAATTTGTCAAGGTTCCTATATGAGTAGGTCTTTGCCTGGTAACTAAAATGGTGGAGACAAATTAGGCTGATCCAGTTTTGTTGTGCCCAGGCATATATGAAGTGGACTGTTCAATGAGGTCCTTCCCTGACATGATTTTCCAGTCATCCCAATAAATATTAGCCTACATGATACAGATCATGTGTTGTATTGGCCCCATACATGTCCAAATAAATTGCCTATCTGGCCTAGAGTTGACATGCAGCATCAGTTGGTGTGTGACCAGTTCAACTTATGGAGTTTCCCTGCTGCCTTAATGTTTGGTTTTTCCCAATTTCTCAATGACCCCTAGTTGTTGCCATACCCACATACAGACTTATTATGGTAAGTTGAGAATGCCTAACAAAGATATAATGCAAGACAAATTGAACCAGTGGAACTGTAATATGAACTATGGGATGCTTTACAACAGAGATATTAACCTTATTGCACATTATTTCCTAATAATTCTAGTAAAGGAAAAGAGAGGCAGAAACAAGCAAACTTCATCATTCCTTTTATGTTTATCAAGGAAAACATTAGCAACAACAACTAGCATTGTCTGAAAGTAGGAAATAGTGTTTTGCCTATTGACCTATCTCATGGAGCGTAGTGAAACCAACTTTGTTTTGTTGCAACAAGCCAGGCAGTGGAACAATTAGCTGCAGTAACTAGATATATTGGCAAGGTAGAAAAAGGAAACTGCTGTAGTAACTGTATGCAGGGCTTTGAATAAATATGATGTTCTATGTATAATGAAGCAAACAAAATGAAGGTGAAACCATGATCATACTGTAATGATGACGGATGTAGTTTATTGTTTCCAGTATAAAAAGCTCTACAATGAAATCAGTCTTATGAGCAAATGATTTCTGAAACAGGAATTCTGGAACAAGTAATCTATTTTCCGCTTAACTTGCTTCCAGCGGGCCATGATGTAATTTGGCCTGACCCAGGGGGAAGTACACAAATAAACAAAAATATTATTACGATCACATTGATTGTTTAAGTTACTTGGTAGAGAATAAATATTCTTATGAGTACAAGAACCTTTTTTTTTCCCAATTTTAGGATTTCATGGGGTTATTATTATTAACATGAATTCATAAAGTGCCAACATATACCACAGTGCTTTACAATAGACGGGTGGATACAGCAAACCCATACAGGTTTTTCATGCCTGAGGTAGGATACTTGTCCATTTGGTATGGCATGTAAATTTGCCTGATGAGAGGCGTGGAACATTGAGCCTCAACCATAATCCCTATGAAATGTTCCTCTATTGTTAAATGGGAGGCACACTTTTCGCTGAATTATTTCTTAGGGCGTCTGCTCATCACTCAAGGAATTATAGACCAATGTAGTCTGTCAGCCTGTGCTCAGCACTATTCATCAGACAGTGCACCATGATAGTTGGAATGGAGCCAGGCAGAGGCCCTTTCCCTGATGTCACTGCTGATGTCACAGGACCTTGTGTCCTTTTATGGTTACAGCACCTACACCTAAGGGTCAGGGCACACAGGCAGATTCAGGGAGATTAGTCGCCCGGCAACCAATCTCCTCTTCTTCGGGGCGACTAATCTCCCCGAACTGCCTTCCGGTGAAGTTGCCTCACGAGGAAACTTCAGACGACTTCGGAAAACGAATCGGAGCTGAGTGCCATCCCGCTGGCGATTTAAATTTTGGCCTGTGGGGAGGCAGTTCGGGGAGATCTCCCTGAATCTGCCTGTGTGCCCTGACCCTAAGGGGCTATTTATCATGCTGTGCAAAAAAGTGTAGTGAAGCAATACCGGTGATGTTGACCAAAGAAACCAATCAGCAATTAGATATCTGATTAGTTGCTTTGAGCAACATAGACCCCCTTAGGAAAGCTTGTGCTTAATCCAAGCTAATCACATCAGGGAACTTTCCTAGACTATGTGTTTTCAAGATTTTTTTTGCTTGTATTACTTTTATATGTAAAAAACATTGCTACATATTTGTGTTATCCCTATATTATGCAATGCAAAGATGGCAACTTGGAGATTTTATATTTTAAATTTAAGAAGGCCACACCCAATTATGCATTATTTCCCTGGCTACACTCCCTATCACACTCCCTGCTATGCCCAACACTGCCATTCTCTGAGGGATATTGAAATGTTTTTTCAGTGTTTACAATGGTGGGTTTAATTTAAATTAAACTACTGGGAGCAGGAGACTGAGCTGTTACTGCAGGACACTGGGTAAGGGGGACCAAATTTGGTTGACTCCCATAGAACTGTGTAAGTGGACATGTATGGTAAAACAGCAGAGAATACATAGTGCTTTGTAAATAAATAGTAATTTTATCAGGGGTACGGAGGGGAATCTATAAAATATATTTTCCCAGTTGCAATATTTTCAGCTCAGAACTAGCGAAAATCCATATATGGGCTCTGATCCATTTCTCAGCTTGATCCAAAATGCACAATCAGGGAAGATTCAGTATGAACCAACTGCCAACTTACTGACAATCATTAATGGCTATTTACCAACTGTAGTTATTCATCTTTTAATTTTCCAAAGTGCTTCTACTGTCTAATAAAAGTTAAATATTCTTTCTTCTGAAAGACAAATTGAGCTAAACAGAATATTCATACACACAAATCCATGCAGTGATTACAGTTAAGAGATTTGCAGTAGGGATGTAGCGAACGGCGGAAAAAATGTTCGCGAACATATTCGCGAACTTGCGACAAAACATGCGAATAGTTCGCGAACGTCGCGAACCCCATAGACTTCAATGGGAAGGCGAATTTTAAAAGCTAGAAAAGACATTTCTGGCCAGAAAAATGATTTTAAAGTTGTTTAAAGGGTGCAACGACCTGGACAGTGGCATGCCAGAGGGGGATCAAGGGCAAAAATGTATCTGAAAAATCCATTGTTGACACAGCGCTGCGTTTTGTGCTGTAAAGGGCAGAAATCACACTACGTCACTCAGGTGATGTTTCTGGACACGGAATGTGAAAAAGCTCACACAGCTAGGTGGCACTTGGTTAAAGACTGGGCAAATAATGCCTGCAAGGGCAACGTATACACTACAGCCGTTGGATACGGAATATATTATTGCTGCTTGAAAAACGTCACTCGGGTGGTGTTTCTGGAGACGGTATTATTATTGATATTTAGACAGCTAGGTGGCAGTTGTTTGAAGAACAGATGCAGATGAGAGATCAGCAGCAGGACAGACAGCTGCCCACAGCAGCTACATACAGAGCACTGCAGTAGAAGGTAGATTACTAGCCAGCAAAGCTACCTAACCTAAAATGTCCCTCAAATCCCTGCAGAGTTCTGTCCCTACAATACAGAGCAGTATCAAGTAGATTACTAGCCAGCAAAGTTACTATCAACTGTCCCTCAAATCACTAACAGCTCTCTCCCTACACTAGCTCTTCCAAGCACACACAGGCAGAATGAAAAAACGCTGCAGGGCTTCAGTTTATATATGGAAGTGGAGTGGTCCAGGGGGTGTGGGGGTGGTCCAGGAGGGAGAGCTTCCTGATTGGCTGCCATGTATCTGCTGGTCTGGGGTGAGAGGGCAAAAATAAGCGCCAGCTAAGGCGAACCCAAATTGGCGAACGTCGCGCGACGTTCGCGAACATTCGCCGAACGCGAATAGTCGATGTTCGCGCGAATTAGTTCGCGGGCGAACAGTCCGCGACATCCCTAATTTGCAGTCCCATGTGATGTTTTTTTTTAGTATGACAGGTGCAAGTGGTTTAAGGGTAAAAAGTGCAAATATAAAAAACAGAAAGGTTGAATAACTGAATATGGCAGTTGCTGCTCATTAGCATACATGTCCCCTGGTGAGTTTCTTGGATAACCACTGAGTTCTGAGGCCTTCAGCCTTGTGCCTTTTTATGGTCATGATACTCCTCTGTGACTTATAATATCCTTTTAATTTATAACAGAGAGTACATTAATCACTATGTAATATCCTTTCCAGTAAGGTAGAAATAATCCTCTACGATGAGCATTGTTTCAGGTATAGAATCATTTTTGATCCACACTGCATTAGGCCAGATACATAAGACCCTGTGAATATACTGCCCAAATGGTATTTCTGTTTTGGGATTGAAGTGTCATGCCTGGGGTTCTAGTGTCACTTTTCCAAACTCCACAGCTGCAATTCTAAGCACAAACGTTGCCAAAATATATTCATTTCACTTAAAATAGTATTAAGAAAAATGTTTTGGTGTATTATGAAGTCTTTCTTTTCTATTTAATTTATATGTTAGCTATCTATCTATCTATCTATCTATCAATCTATCATCTATTTATATACATTTATATCTATCTATCTATCTATCTATCTATCTATCTATCTATCTATCTATCTATCTATCTATCTATCTATCTATCTATCTATCTACTAGATGTACTTTTATTTCTGTTCCCATAATCTATGCCATATTAACCTATCTGTATCTACTGACAATTCTGCTTAAATGATTCCTTCTTCTTCAGTCATCTTTTATGTACTTATCTATCTATGGATATACCTGTCTGTCTAATAGTTACTGTAAACAAACTTGTTTGTTGCTATTGTTCATGGTTTTGATCTCATTTGATATCCAACAAAAATACACATGTAACCCAGGTCCCATGAGGGCTGTACCTGCAACACTGCACAGAATAGACTATGTTTCACATTCACTGTAAACTGAATTTTTCCCCTATCTGATTTATTATTGCTTAGATCCTTTTCAGTCCAACCAGGTCTGAGCCCTAAACTGCTTGTGCAAATAAAGCATAAGTGACATTACAGAGGAAAGAAAAACAAGAGAAAGGAGGTCGACAAGGGTCAGAAAAGTGTTAACCCTTCTCTCTGAAGCCCCTAGCTCAGTAAATCTGTACATTTCTGAGAGGCCTAGCACCTGCATACTTACCAAGTTGTTATTATTAGCACATATATATAGCATATTCCACACATGACAGTGACATATAGATTACACAGGTAAAGGGGTCCTAACCAAAAGAGCTTACAAATAGAAAGCCAGAACTTAAAAAAGCAACAACAAAACAATAACACCAGCAACTGCAACAAAAAAAAAACTAGCAGTGCAAGAAAAGAGTTGTGAAAAATATTTGACACCCAAAAATGGTGTAACATTTGTTGTGAAGTGAAAGGCATGTTAATTAAGCATTATGCGTTAATCAGTGCTATGTATGCACTTGAATGAATAATTTATTTTAAAAAAAACTTAGCATATTTACAAAGGTGTGTTTTTTATGATAAACTGAAGATGAAAAATATATTTGACCTGGGCAAAGGAAAAGAAACTGTCCGCCATCAACAACAGGCATTCTGGTAGCATTTATCAAGATAACAACCCTTTTTTAACCGAATTTTAAACGACACATTCCCATAATATAATTACATGGCTTATTTAAATATACTTGTTGTTACACAGTATACCAAGGTATTCAACTGTATTCTAATAACACACTTTTACACAGCTTTATAAATAGGCACCTTTGGAAGGTGAATGTTTAACAAGGCAGTATGTATGAGAAGAAGTCTGAAGAAAGAAAACCCTATTAGTTACCTTGTACTGGATTGCTGCATATATGTTTTATTGAATGACGTTTTTTCTTTTTTTAAATAGGAATAAAATGTGTTTCCAACCCCCTACACCAAAACGCAATAGGCAAAGTGAATGTTTGCACAGCACCGGCTGCTCCATGGTCACTCGGATAAAAGTGCATAGTGACAAGTACATAGAAATGACAAATAAAAAAAAGAAATTAAAACCTTCCCTGAATTGTAATAATTTCAGTGGGGGGTAGTGGGGAAGAGGGAGTGAGAGTAAAGAATCTGTACTGTTCTGATGTTTTAGCCCTCTGCGGATTAAGTGCATAGTAATCTCCTTTGCATCTATTGCTTTCCCCTGAACAAGTAATTATTATGGTATAATTAGACAAACAGCCCAGAATGGGATTCAGACACTATTCGCAAACTGTGCCCATTGTTCCAGAGGAAAGAGCAGTAGCTTGACCCTGTGAGTAGACGTATAAATAAGCCCCTGATCTGCGGGGAGACTGCTGTCTTCTGTTTGGATTTATTCGCTCTGCCACTGAGTTCTGATTAGATGGAACTATTGTTTGATTAATAATGGGGCATGAGCTGTCAGTGTGTTGTACAATAGTCTATGCCACAGGCCAGGTTTGGACTGAGATTCAAATTAGGCCCTGGCATTTCAGGTACACAGAGGCCCAGACAGGCCACACAGCAGCCCAAACAGCCCCCCACCAGCCCAATATATAGTGACTGTCTATGGCAACTTACAGCAGCCCCTCTGGTATTTGCCAGAACCCACAGATTGCCAGTCCGGGCCTACCACAGGCATAAGTAAATATGGCGGTTTGCCATTATCGTTTACGAAGGCGATGCAAAACAAAGTCCTAAACATCCTGTTACAGTACTTATTTGTTTCATGGAAGCAGTGTATTGGTTTGTTTTCAAAAGCATTAGGATTTTTTAAAAACAATTTTGGCGGCCAGTTGTAAGGAATGTATTGCATAATCTCATTATATTCCTGCTGAGTGTTTTCCCCCCTTCTTCCTATAATGTATTGTAATCCTGTAAGAGACATATGGCTTTATTGACTGGGGTGTTTCTGAGCAGGGAGATTAGCATACATCACTCCCAGGGTGCTCTTTAGTGTGGAAAAAAAGGACCTCACACCTACAAGTGCAATTTAGCTCCAACACACGGGTTCTAACTTAGAATATGCGATAAAGCCGATATCACACGGATGGTGTTCATTTGTGTGGTGGTGGTGATACTGTATGTTACTTTATAACAGCACAAGAGAGTAGCTATAATTCTGCTTATAGATACAAATAACTGAGGTAGCAATGGTAGAGAGATTGATTATATTTTAATGAGGGATATTTGATTGATATAGTGGTAGGCAACCTGTATGCACATATTCTCCACACAATTTCTCAGCACATATTGGATGTAGGATTCCTGTTTCCTGGTACCATGGCGCTGACGGGTGCGGAGGGTCCACTAATGAATTACTTTCAGCAAAGGGTGTCTCGACTGAGGGGATAGGGGGAGGGGTGACCAGGCCTGAGTGGGAAGACATTCATTCTGAAGTAGTGGATCAATTTCCATTGGAGCAGGGGCCCTGCTCAGCATTCACTCGAAAGCCACTGGCCTAAATGCTGCCTCTGGGATTAGGGCAATTTGGGCGAATCTCCTCCGCCTCATTTGGTTACTAATTGGTTTCTTGTTTTAGAAATCGAAATCTCATTTTGAGGAAATTACAGAGAGAGCGCAGTGAGTCCATTGAGGTAAATCTGCAGGTCTGGGTGTATTGAAATGGAAATGGATTTGTGGGGCGCAGCGAATGGAAACGCTCGGTTGTGTACATGCCGTGTAGCTGGGTCATATGCCTCTGACAAGTGTATACACTCAGCCTCAGCTGCTCCTACATCACTTGTGCCCCCTCCAGCACACATCCATAGAACAAGGGTTTATCTCCATTGTACAATGGAATTCTATTGAATGGGGGCGGGGACTTTTCTTTAAACCTAAATAACCTAATTAAAGTAATCTCACACTTTGCTGTGCTAGGTCAAGTGCAACAATCACTGTGTTGACAAAAGGTACAATGTGTCCATATGTACTATGTATAGGTGTATAAAGTGTGTGCACAACATATAGGAATCATGGTAGGGTGCTAATAATCGGTGATGGAATGCCTTTTGGATCAGAAAAAAAAAAGCAAAAAAAAGTTGCGCGAGGACTGTTCTGCTCGAAGAAGCCGGAGTTGTATAGTTAACCTGTTATGTATTAACCTCAGACTGCTGGGCTTTTATTTCCTCTCTAAGGTTTGCTAATTAGACTGTTCACTTAAGTTTAATAAACAACTATAAACCCCTATGCAATTCGGATGTCTGCTGTCTCCATGGAAGAATGGAACAATATTCAGATTGTTTGTGTTGCCTTTGTGTGTGTGTGTGTGTGTGTGTGTGTGTGTGTGTGTGTATATATATATATATATATAATAAACACACGATAACATGATTAGCGCGTACATTATAAAGGAGTAAAACAGCAGAGGAATTGTTAATGTCTGCGTTTGACCCGGAACGTAATACGAAGTCAATCATTAATAAAGTCCATTTTTATATCACATTGTTTTTTTTTCACGGTGGTTTCCGCTGGAGCCACATTCACTGAGGATTTAGGAGACGTTTTTTTTTATTCTTTGTGCCCAATCAAGATGGTGTTATTACATTAGGTACCCGGCCGTCAGTGCCCATTTGTAATCCCCTGAGAAACACTCTCTATGTGCTCCGCTGTTGCTGAGCGAATCCACTGCGCGCCAAACTCTGAGGTGGCAGAAGTGCGTGTATAACTTATATGGTAATTGTTTGGACAAAATAGTTCCATTCAGACAGATTGGAAAAGAGATTAATAGGGAAAAAAACGAGAGGGAAGAACAGGTTCTGTGAAAGAGTCGGGGGATAAAAAAGACTTAAGATAGAGAAACAAAGTGTGAGACAGATGGCTCAATGAAAAGGAAAGTGTTTGCATAGCGCCACTGGGATGTATGCGGGCTAAGCCTCGCTGTGAGACCGGCCAAATGCAGGTCAATAGTCTTGGGATACCCTTTCCTTTCCATTGCTTAGCATTTCTATGGCACTCTCAATTTTCAGCATTCTGAATTCTAAGCATTTACAATAAATCTATCTATCTATCTATCTATCTATCTATCTATCTATCTATCTATCTATCTACCATCTATCTATCATCTGTCTGTCTATCTATCTATCTATCTATCTATCTATCTATCTATCTATCTATCTATCTATCTATCTATCTACCATCTATCTATCATCTGTCTGTCTGTCTGTCTGTCTGTCTATCTATCTATCTACACCAATAACAGACCAGCAGCAACTCCTTTATCTAGTCCCACCTTCCAGTGCCATAATTACTGCCACTTAAAGTTAAGCAACAGAAGTAAATGGAACAGATTTTACAAAGACTACAGATATTATTAAACAAGTAGTTAGACTGTGTAAACACACCCAGATGCAGGAGAGATGGTCATATAGCTATTTACCGTAGCCATTTTACAATACTAAATGACCATATGAAGAAAGATGGTTACAAAGGCTACAGCAGAGAATCCAGTCTTTGTTTTTATGACGTTTTTTCTTTCTTTCTTGGTATGAGCACATAGAAGCAGAGGAATGTGCCCATGGCATAATAAGAAATGAAAGTATATTCACTTTGCACAAGGTTATATAATATTCTGGCCTTGGAGCTAAAGATCTAAATTATTTTACATCTTCTGATTTATATGGTGATACCAGACTTTGGGAGACAACTACTTGCTTATTCGTCTTTAATAGTTTTTTCTATTTTTTTCCTTCTGCAGTGCTTTACAGAGAATACACATCATTCCCTGCCCCAGTGGAGCTTACAATATAAGGTCCCTATCACATTCACTAAAATCAGTTTAACCAGAGACTAATTAACTTGCCTGTATGTTTTTGGGGTGTGAGAGTAAACTGGAGTACAGCTATGTAGACGTAGAAAGTATCTACAAACTCATTGCAGATAATGCCCTGGCTGGAATCAAATGTAGGACCCCAGCGCTGTCGAGCAGAATGGCAACCCATTGAGCCACCCTGCTGCCCAATTAGTGTACGAAACAAATGTGTGAAATTTCTGGGATCATTAGCTGTCAACAGTTTTTACCAAGAGAAAGCACCGAGAGGGCTTATCTCCTGCTATAGATCCTATCACCCAAGGCAAGCTTACATCAACAAAGGAAAGCAAACAAGTACTTTGCTGAGTGGGTATGTTGTTTCTGACACATGCATCAGAAATACCACCACAGAGACTTGGAGCACAGATCATTTAAAAATCTGCAACTTAGTTTACACTTTTTTAGCTTTTGCTTTTAAAATGCTTTTTTAGGCTACTTCTTGCAATATGGTCACAACTCCAGGCAAAATTGGCATTTTCCCAAGTTCCCCCATCATCAACCACGTCATCTAAAACAACTTTTGAAATAAACAAAATTGGTATACCCTGTATTTTGTTAATATTTTTATATTTCTTGCCTTTATTTTTCTTTCTTTAACTTTCTTATGGAAAAATATTTATAAGAGGGCCTGCACATCAGTTAATATATTCTTAGTGCTAGAAAGCATGCACAAGGCACAATTAAATATCATTTCTTATGAGAAAGCCTTCCGAACACCTTTCTCATGGTGTTTACTTATCACTTTAAAATAGAGATATAACTGTGGTTGTTGTGACTGCCACTGCCCCACAGACCTTAGTGGGGGCCCATGGTAATTTATACTGCAGGAGTAAAGCAAAACATGTTGTTTGATGTGGCTGATGTATTTGGGTTAGTAGAGCAGATGAGATGGGCTAGTCCACACGGGAAGATTTCAGGGAGATTAGTCGTCTGGCGACTAATCGCCGCGTCTAATCTCCCTGAATGGCTTGCTGGTATCTTGCACCCGCTAGCACTAAAGTTGCCTGCGCCTACTCACACGCGGCGACACGTTTTTCAAAGTCGAAATTGCCTCATGAGTTTAATGTCCCTGTCTCTGGTGTTTGAGTCTGGCAGCTCCGTAGTTCAGGTGCAAACTCTGAACTGTTATAATTTTGCAACATTTAGTTAATACATTTTTCAGCAGCATCTCTGGAGTATTAGCAACTATCAATTCTAACAGCTGCCTGTAATGAAACCCAGAGATTCTGCTCAGCAAGGACAAAGATAAGAAATGTATCAACTAAATGGATTCATTTAGAACAGTTTAGAGAGTCGGTGACCCCCCTCCCAGAGCTGCTTTAGAAGTTGAAAAATTAAACTTTACACTTCAATGTTCTATGTGTGACAAAACAATCACACATAGAACAATCTGAAACCAACTGAACTGAAAAAAGTGTTGGAAGGTGAACAACCCCTTTAAGATTTGATTGGACAGTAGGGCTGACTGATCACATTACCTGAACCTTTGGGCAGCACACAGTCTACCAGGATGGCCAAATGTATAATTTTTGCCTGTTCAGGACAGTGGCGTATCTGCAAGTGGCTGCCGTGCAAAACATTTTTGGAAGGGACCCGGTGCATACACAGATGCCTGCACTAAACAAGTGAGCAGGCAGCACCGTTTGTAGTTTGCAGCAGCTGGGGAGACAGAACAGATCCTGAGGTCTGTCCCCCTTGTAGCCCAGGCCCCCAGCAATCATGGAGTCTGCTGTATGGCAGTTACACCACTGGTTCAAGACCCAGGCTGATTGGCTGTATAAAAATCAGGTTATCTAGTGTATGACCAGCATTGCTGAACACTATATATAAAAGACTTCACTTTTATATATGTACCCAAGGGTCTTAGTGCGATTTGGGCAGCCATATACAGGCTGATCTGGTATGCTTTCCAATTGATTAGACTACATGCTGAATGTGATGAGAGCATATGAGGGACTCACTTATAATATGGCTACTTTCCTTTTGTTCTTTAGCTTGTATAAATGATTGTAACATTAGGATGTGCAGCGTAAAGCTGGCCACAGACGCAAAGATCCGATCATATGAATCAAGTTACGATCGGACTTCCCCATCTCCCGACCTGCCACTAACCATTCAGATCAAATAATGTAGTAAAAGAACAGATCAGCCGATGTTCTGCCCCTGACAGCAATAGTACGAAAGTTATGTCCGACCAAAGCTAGTAACAGTCTCCCTCTGAAAATCGTACGATCGACAATACACGCAGAGATATTACCCGCAGCCGACAGAAATCTTTTAACCTGTCCAATCGACCAAACAACCGATTTCCACCGGACGAAAAATGTCGGGACTCTCCATACACGGTCCAAAAAGATCAGATCTTTGCATCTATGGCCAGCTTAACTGTGGAGCTGTTAGCTTTCATGTCTTCTCTTGTTATTGCTCACACTTATTATTTGGGAAGCTAAACAATTTTGGTTTTAATTTATATTGATCTATGTGGATTTCCTTACAATAAGGGGGTGATTTATCAAAGTTTGAATTTAAATTTTTGCCACAATTTGATTTCTTTTGCACAATAATTCACAAATTCGAGTTATATTTTTTAAAAAAAAAAAAACTCGAATGTCTGGTATTTATTAAGCACAAAAAACTCGAAAAACTCGATTGTAAAACTTCAGCCTCTAAATGCTGGCGGGTCCATATAGAAGTCAATGGGAGTTGTACTAGGCAAAATTCAAACCATTTTTTAATTAGAAATGTTTGAGTTTTTTTGAGCTTGTAAACTTACAAATTCACATTTTTTAAGCCTGTAAACTCGACAAATTTGAGTTTTCGGATTTTTTGATAAATGAACAAATATTCGAGTTTTAAAATTACGAGTTTATTCGAAGTATAAAAAAAAACTCATACATTTGAATTTTGATAAATAGGCCGCTAAGTTTTCACAAGTGGTTTTAAGCTTTGACCTTGAACTTGTAGATTTCACAATAAAGAGACGGTTCACCTTTAGTTAAGTTAACTTCTAGTATGTTATAGAATCGCTAAAATTCTAAGCAACGTTTCAATTGGTTGTCATCACTTTTTATAGATTTAAATAATTTGCTCTCCAGCTTTTAAATGGGGGGATCACTGACATCAGCTAAAAAAATGCGCCTTCTAGCTACAAATTTATTGTTGCTATTTTTTATTACTAATTTTTTCATCTTTCCACTGTTTTACACGAAGAACAGCAACTTAATTTTGTAAGGGCAAAACATGTACCTATGGGGCTTTCAAAGGTTCTGAGCTTCACTCTATGATCTGTTTACTCCAGAACTGTTGACCTGCCATCTGACCAATGACATTGCACTACTCAATTGTAATGGAGAATTACCCAGCAGTGCATTGCAGTAAAAGGAGGAAACACATAAATTTAAGACGATGATTAATGTAATTTCAGAATTTCGGTATATTAGAGAAATATTCAGCAGTGCATTTTGGGGCAAAAACAATAGATTAATAGAGTGCAACTTCAGTATGAATAGTAGAATGATGTGTCAACGATCTTGACAGACTGTTCCAAAGGAGAAACTGTATTATTACAATTGATACCCATGATTCCATACGCTTTTTTAGTTAAAAAGTTTACAATTTCCAGTGCTCCTTGCTTTTGTGATGTCTATTTCCAGAGCTCTGGGTTAGTCTTTTAAGGTTGGTGGCATTAACCTTGCTTTTCCCACGGTTAACTTTATGTGGTATGTTTACGACTTTGAACTGGAAATGATGTGTAAATAATTACCTGTTATTCCAAAACTAAAAATAGTATCAGTCTGCTTGACAGAAAGGAGTTTGTTTTTAAATATTCCGTTTTCAAAAATGTGTTATGTCAAGCTTCCAAAGCAACACATGGTACCTCAGGTAGAGTTATATTTCTGAAATCCTCCTTGGTTTTAAGCGATCTAGATTCTTATTCTATACGTTATGTCAGGAAGGACTTGTTTTATATTCAGCTTGCCTCCTGTGTTGATCTGTCAGTTTCTTTTTTATCACTCCATATGCCTCAAGAGCCCTTTTCCGTCTAAGGCTTTTTCTTATTATTGTACATTTGCTTTATACCTCTGAACACGCTGTCTTACAAAGAGCTGACATGATTATGCCCTTATTACAATACATAATGCCATTATAATGTAACAATAGTATTTTAATTATCAAAAGTTTGCTGTCTGTAAAATATAGGGGGCAATTTATGCCCAAGTGCAAGGATGCTAAAAAGAGCAACACTTTTAGTGCACACAGCTTTTCAGGAGCATGACTCTTCATCAGGTGTACAATACCTGAGCTCCAATATTGCACAGTTACATGTGGTGAAGGTGAGTTATAGTTCAATATTTGACAAAACAAGAGTTATTCAACAAGATTACGTTTTATTTACAGTACGATGTTATTGTTTCAACATATAGTCCATCAACAATCCCATAACGTCTCTAGAACAGTCTCATGAAGCTCCAATTGTATTAAAAAAGTAGATGGAGTGAGATTTACACAGATCGAGTGGCGTTCTTTATTCTTATTATATTGTCTTGCACAGTGGACAGTGGGATAGTGGAACATTTTCATTTAAAGGACCCAAAAAAAATGATTGGTGTAAACATATTTAGTATAGTAATCTGAGCACTTTTGCAATTCTGAACCTCCATTCATTTTCTATTTTATTTAGCTTTATTTTATTTAGCTTTATACTGCTAGACAGGCTTCAAACCAGGAGCTAGACTTTGCATGAAAGGGATGTTTTTTTCATCAGGGCCCCATTTTACTTTTTGTTAGGGCTGTCTGTCCAGGGGCCCAGGTGACCAATATGCAATTAGGGCAATTAGGTCTGTCGTGGTGGGCAGACCTGTTAACTTAGTAGAATGGGGCCTTATGATTCGTGATTGTGGGCCTATGTGGGTCACTGACTGTCCAAACTGTTACATTTTACATTATTTGGTACATTTCAGCAGGAGTTTCCGCCCTACTGAGCACGCTTGGTGCATTTTGCAAAACTCAGCTGGTACAATCGATATCTCATTTGCTGAGATTCTTCGAAAGCAGCTGAGAAATGTATCAACTAATATTTGTAATTGTAACAATGTAAAGAATGGGCAACCTGGTTTATTGAATGGCTATTGGGAAACACCAGAGGAAGGAAACTAAAGCAAATTAATTTTTCTTAAAATATAAAACTGTATAAAATAAATAATAGAAAATAGAATGCAGCTAAGATAAAGAAGTCATTCATCCTCATGAAAAACCCTTTAAATACAAAATTAGATTTTTTTCTAGAGTTTATTTAAGCTAACATAGTTCTTAGTAATAAAAAATGTTTTTTTTTATTATTGACATGTTTTTTAGCAGCCTTAGGATATTGTACATCACATTACCTAGAGGTCCTTTATACCTCTAGGTAGAGGTATACATCAGGGAGAGCATCAGGATCCTTGCTCTGCATTTCTCTAAAATATTATTACCCTCTGTATATCTATAAGCTAAAAATGTGCAATTTACAGTATATGACAACCAACTTTTTACTACCCTGAATAGCCGACATATGATCCTTCCATACAGAAGAAATCACTTAAAATGCTTGCTACATGATGTTGTTGCCTATACAGCAGAATGTTTTCCTACACTGCTTAGGCTAGTCCTTGAGACATGAAACAGATGACTCTGCTGCCTGTGTGTCTGGACTCAACCTTCTTACCCCCTTTTCTGTTTGTGTCTCTGCACAGGACTTGGAGAAGCCTGGGGGCACACTACTAGGCCTAGCACGTTGGATAATGTTGGCCGGGAACTGGGATCCCACCTTTTACAGGTAAAGTTATAGCCTTTCATTAATGATTGAGGAATTCAGACCTTTCCTTGAACTTTTAATTATCCATCTGTGTAATCTTTAACCCTTCACCTTTTTTTAATGACACACTCTGCTGGAAAGTGGAAATAGAGTTTCCAATGAATTGTATACAAGTGTTTCAATTTTCTCACACACAAATAAGAATCTTTATTTAAATGTAAAATAGTCTTCACTTCATATATCAATAGTATATCTAAAATATCTTGTATAAAACAGCATTCTGGGGAAGACAGACCTTTTTTTTTTTTTCAATCTTATTCCCATTTCTATAGATAACTCTTTTGGCTTATGCTTTCCTACTGGGTTTTTGATGCACAGCTAGTGTCACAATTTATACTCCTGAAGGATAAAAAAACATTTTGTTTGAAGTGCTCAATGAGAAACACGGTCACTGATCAGAAACCCCACATCTACTCTGTAAGGAAGAATTTTGGCTGCTGCTGTGCTTTTAGGGAAAACTGCAACCATTGTATGAGACCCACATTTTTCTGATTGTAATGTAGGCTGAACCACTAATTAGGGTTTGAAATGTTTGTTTAGATTTCTGGAATATGGTGATTCTTTATTTTTTATAAGTGAGGGCTTGCCTTTCTGCGGCAGATTTAATCTGCCATGTGTGGGCCATCCCCATCGTCCACACTAATGGATGTCTGGTTATAAATCAAACAAATATCTATCTGGCAGGTTTGAAAATCTGGTGGGGTGAGGCCTACAGAGCATTGATGTTGTCCACTCCCAATGGCCCTCCATTGGCCTCAGTTATGAATTAATCATTGCCCATGGTCTAAACAATTGGATCAGCCCAATTTGTCAATTATAAATACCTTGTTAAATGAGTGTACTGAATAAAAGAGAGGCTTTACTTTTCTTTGACTTGAGTTAAATAATTAGTGTATATAAACCTTTAATAGCAATGTTAGCTGACCAATGCCCACCTGCTCTGATTTCTTCTAGAGGCACTAAGTGCATTTTTCTAGTACAGTACTAGACTTTGAAGCAGTGCTATGTAATGCCTATTTTGGAGACACACAGGAGTAACATTTTTCCCTGGGAGTTTTATGTCTATTTTCAGTTTTGTCTAGCGTTTCAATGTTATTAGCCGCTAAAGAGTTTTTCACTGGACTCTAATGTGGTCTCTTTAATGGGGCCCATATACTGAAATGTTAAGTAAATTACAATTATATGATTTTGACAGTGTTTAAGCACAAGTTGATTGTAATTTAATACTCCTGTAATTCCTTGTGCAGATGTAATCGCTGTGCAGAAAATCCATCCAACAGTGGTGAAAAATTACTTAGGGTAAAATATTTATGCATTTCTGTTTCTATTAATTTGTATGTTTGATGAGCACACCCTTCCATTGTACGCTCTACACAATATGTTACAGCTTTATAAATAATAATAATAGTGTACCTATATGTAATAAACATGCATAACGATGAAAGCTTGGGATTTTGATGTTTGAATTGTGTATTTTTTATCATTTTTAAAATAATATTGATGAATTTGCTTTTTATCTGGATCCTACATATATATACATTTACCAATAATTTTTAATTATCTATTTATTTTTGGAAATAATTTTGGGATATAAATATAAAATAGTACACTGTACAAACAACAGTTGCTGAGATGAAGATTAGCAGCTAAAGAGGCAGAGTATTTTCTATGGTAATTGTGCCTCACTCCAAGGGGGTTATTTATCAAGGTCTGAATTTATCTGAGTATTTCAAAGTTAGAAATCCAAGCAACTCTGATTGCCCGAATGGACCTTATTGATGAAGAAAAAAGCCCGAAAAAATAGGGTTGGGCAAACTTCGGAGCTTTCCCTGAAAACTCCGAATTGTTTGTGGTTTCTGCGCAAAAAACTCACAAAGAGTGAGTGGAGTTTTTTTACGCAGAAACCACACACTCATCAGATATCAGTACGGACATCAGCGCAGACACTGGGACCTTCCCCATTGACTTATACAGGACCTCGAGTGCTTTTAGATGCTGGGGTTTCGGATTCTGAGTTTTTAGACCATCGGACTTTAATAAATCTTGAAAAAATTATCATTTTTTTCCCTCCAAAAACCATGAATTATTCGAGGTTTGGATATTCGGACCATGATAAATAACTAGGAATGGGCGTTTTTTTTCGCCTTGTTTCGCCACATCACAAAAAAGATGCGCGTCAAAAACGAAACTGATCAAATTGGCCCATCCTGATAAATAACCCCCCAAATGTCAGATGTTGATGTGGTAAAAATATTGTTCAGTAGATCCCCTCTAGTTTTTTTCTGCTCTTTTTGCCTCACTCAAAATGCTGTGTACCTAGTATTGGCCTTTCAGTAATGGCTATTGTTGAATCAAAAATACAGCTTATTTATGTAGTATGAGGTCTTTGCTCACCTGGGGTAGCAAGCAGAACTTGAGAATGAGCCATGCATTGATCTTTTTATTGCTTCAAAATGTAGGTTGCCATCTCAAGATCCTGTTCTCTTTTTAAAGAGGACAAAACACTGTAATGCAGTGTTAGGCTTTCAGTGCTTGAAGGCAACAAAAAGAACAGTTACATGAGGCTGCCTCATGTAAACACAAGGTTTCAGTCTCTTCCCACTGGTGTGTGTGCAAAGCAACAAATCTAATTCTATGGTGTATTGTCTTGACTTAGCAGTATTATTTGCTAGTAAAGGTGACGCAGAGAAGGACATTTATAATGTTTTTGATGTTCACAAATCTTTACATATATATATATATATATATATATATATATATATATATATATATACGATTGATAGAATTTTACACTATCTTGATCCTTTTTATGTGTGTGTGTATATATATATATAAATATATATATATATATATATATATATATATATATATATATATATATATATATATATATATATATATATACACACACATGTATTTGGCTATGATCCCTTTGGTTGTACAACACTGCAAAATATGTTAATTATAATAATAATATACCCAAGATTTGTAATTGAATGTGTGTTATATCTATATATACCGTATGTAGGTAAATAGACTATTTATTTCCTTTCCTCACATCCTTAACAATAAATCAATATTGTAATATTATATCCAGTAGTTGAAAAAGAGCTCCTGCTCGAAACACGTCATGTAATTAAAAGCACTACAACTTTTTGCAGTTAAATTCTGTGTCTGACCTTTTTGTTACCACATTTTAATTCATTGATACTGGGCTTCGTTGGACAGAAGTGGTGGTAAGAGGTCTTGAAAATTGGAATCCTTGATTTTCCTGTTTTAAGTTTATCCAGTAGTTGTTTTGGTTTTGTTCTTAGGCAAATCTGTATCAAATCCCCTGTTGTTAGTTATATGAGCTATTTATCAAACATCACCTTGGTAAGAAACCATAAAATTTGTGTAATGTAGAATTGTGCATTGCAGAAAAGTAGAGGCCCTGTCCCTGCTGGGAGAGACATGGACCATCCCAGTGCAGCAAGTGCTAAGCTGCAATATATAAAACAATAAGAGATTAAACACACACCCCATGCAGCTCCTCCTGCCTCAGTCATGTTTGATTGGAAAACTAGAAGTATAAAGCAGTGGAAAATGGATATGCGGCCACCTAAGCACATTCACAATGTAAATCTTATTTAAATGGCCTCACTGTGGGAATACAGATAAATAAACCCGATTTCAGCTTATTTCTCATTTCAACCTGTTCTTCCTCTTTTTTACTTAGACCCTAGATGGATTCATCTTTGTGGTGGCCCCCGATGGGAAAATCATGTACATCTCAGAAACAGCTTCTGTCCATCTGGGCTTATCACAGGTATGTGAAAGAGGTTATTAGTGCACAGACAATTACTCGCACTAGCAGGTGTGACTGAGGAAATACATTACTACCAGCCAGATAAACAGATGAATCAACTGATGACATTCATCCTGTGCTGTGCTTTATCTTTCTTTCTTATCCTTTGATACCTCAGTGTCAACATTCCCAGAGAACAAGTAGGATACTCTGAAAGCACTAGTCAGTGTATTTGTTTAGTTTGTTGTGCAATTACTCAGGTTACATGTTTATATAGATGTCATAGAATGTGGTATTGACACTGATATATCATTTGGTGCTTCTTTTCTTGCACATAAATGATTTGTTTCAATTTTATGTCATGCAGAACACGATATGCTGAAACAAAAGCCTCTCCATTCCATTCCATCTTGCTTTATTTTAGGTAGAGCTGACTGGGAACAGTATTTATGAATATATTCACCCTGCTGATCATGATGAGATGACTGCAGTTCTGACAGCTCACCAGCCTTACCACTCACACTTTGTTCAGGGTAAGAGCAAGGATGTTGGTACTTAGAGTGGTGTAATATTGTGAAGTTCGTGGTATGGTGTAATGTACTAAAGGTAACTGCCACTTTTCTTGCAGAATATGAGATTGAGCGCTCCTTCTTCCTACGGATGAAATGTGTTTTAGCAAAGCGGAACGCAGGGTTGACATGTGGTGGCTATAAGGTGGGTCTTGGTTAAACAAGAACTGGATAGATAAGTTTGCTGTTTAATATGTGCACATATCTATTATTATTAGCCTTTATATGTATATCACCATAACATTTACACAGTGCTTTACAGAGATAATCAATCATTCACATAAAGTCCTGCCCCAGTGGAGCTTACAGTCCAGGTCCCCTATCAATTTCATACACACTAGGATCAATTATGTCTGGAGACAATTAACCTGCCTGTTGAGTGTGGGCAGAAACCCACAGATACAAAAAGAGAGCATGCAGATACCACAGATAGTGCCCATGTGGGCTGCAAGGCATCACTGCTAACCAACGAGTGACCATGTGGATATATATATATAATAGAGTTAGCATGAATAAAACAAATGTATATGCATATTGATTAAACATGTTACCTCAAGCGTTAACTGATCTACTGATCTTATGGTATACTGCAGGTGATACATTGCAGTGGGTACCTGAAGATTCGCCAGTACAGTCTGGACATGTCGCCATTTGATGGCTGCTATCAAAATGTGGGCCTGGTGGCTGTTGGCCATTCTCTTCCTCCCAGTGCAGTCACAGAGATTAAACTTCACAGCAATATGTTTATGTTCAGAGCCAGCCTTGATATGAAGCTCATATTTTTAGATTCCAGGTAAGTTGTAAAACTCAATAAAAAAAAGTGTTGGGGGCTTATCATTTCTTTTCTTTGCCTGAAGTTGGAACCAGATTCTATGGTTCAGCCTGGTACAGTGTGTTAAGCCTAGTTGGATATCAGTTTTAACATGCTGGGAGATTGCTTTCTGATGATAACCTGCACAGAAAAAACTGTACAGACACGGTGTGACCATGAGTTCAGAGACTCCATTGGGGTCCCTGACTAATGCACAATAATATTTTTCCCATGGGCACTAAATAATGTTGGTTATTATTCAGTAGTTTAGTCAAGCAATCCAACCAGCTAAAAGGATACTTTCTATAGTTATGAACCACGTTACTTTATGAAGGATTAAAACATTTGACGATAAAGCAGAGGGATCTGAGAATGCGATATAT
Source organism: Xenopus laevis (assembly GCF_017654675.1). NCBI lineage: Eukaryota > Metazoa > Chordata > Amphibia > Anura > Pipidae > Xenopus > Xenopus laevis. The sequence continues at coordinate 85,249,813 of NC_054379.1, forward strand.
TAACAACTATTTACTACCAAATGTTTCTTTTTTGTAGGGTAGCTGAATTAACTGGATATGAGCCTCAAGATCTGATTGAAAAGACGTTATATCATCATGTCCATGGCTGTGACACGTTTCATCTCCGCTGTGCACATCACTTGTGTAAGAATTTTATTTGTAGACAGTTCTTCATACAATTTTCAGCAGTGGCTAAAAAATATGATTAAATAGATCTATATCCACAGTATTTTATAACCAGTGACCTAATCTATGTCCATTACTTTTGTAAATGATTTATTCAAGGGGATATGAACAAGCAGTCTATCCATAGTCTACTTTAGTTATTAACAGCACAGTTAGAAAGAGAGAGAGGGACTGACTTACAAACATAGGTACTAAATTAAACAATTGCAGTTACCTATTCAAACAAATTAGATCTTTCTCTTTAATTTTAAACTTTTAGCAGGCTGTTCTAAGATACACTGCAATTTAGCACCTATGTTAGTACAGCCCTAGGCTGGGAATTAAGAAAGATTTTCTGCCTCTGAAATTAACAACCCAGTGCATGCACCATATGACATAGTGCTAACAAAAAAATTGTTACAAAAATGATAATAAAAACGAATTACTTAGCATATTCATGTGATTTCTTGTATAAGCACATTTATTTTACAGCAATGCGAAATATGTTGGCGCTCTAAAAATATGTGTCAATAATAATAATTATAATAATAATACATTAGATGCAACTGTCAAGAACACAACTGAACACTCGCCCACAATGACAGCGTAATTTTGGGACAAAATGCTGCACTGTGTGTAAAATACAAGTGATTTAAATCTGAATTTTTTTTTATTGTAAATGACCCTTATAGACATTTCTAGAAAACTATTCTAACAGGCAATACTATTTTTTTAATTTAACTTTTAAAATCCGACTCTTTTTTTTTTTCAAGTACAATATATCATAAACGTTTGAATCCTACTATAGCCCTGAAGAGATTTCAAATAAATTGAACAGTAAAGTTTAATTATAGGATATTAAGTACAGTATTAGATAACTAGGTAGTAGTGGGGCAAGGGAGAGACAAGGGATACATACTGATTAGTATTCTAATGTACCTTTCTGTGCTTCTCTTGGCAGTGCTTGTGAAAGGACAGGTCACCACCAAGTACTACAGGTTCCTGGCTAAGCACGGTGGCTGGGTGTGGGTACAGAGTTATGCTACCATTGTGCACAACAGCAGGTCCTCCAGACCCCACTGCATTGTCAGTGTGAATTATGTTCTAACGTAAGTAACCCTTGAACATCAACACTATCAGGTATATCCAGAATTCTATCCTCCTTAGCCAGTTAAGCTGAACTCTCAGACCTGATTCCAGTCTGTCACTGCACTAAGGAAAGCAAGTAAATTTATGTCCTTTTCTTGATGGTTCACGCATTAAAGTAGGGAGGTTTTTATTCTAGCACTTATCATATAGGACATCTGGTTTTCTTCTCTGTATCCATGTTCAGCTGGCTTAATTTCAACCAGATTGGCCAATAAATCTCCTTTTTTAATCTTTTACTTATTTATTATAAAACTGTGGTTAGAAGTCATTGATGTGCACACAGCTGACAGAAATCTGGCTCATGACTGCATAGCACCACTCTGACAGCGATTATTTACCATGGGAATCTTTATGCTGTAACAAGACCACTCTGTACAGGAAAGAACCCCCATCCATTATGTGCTGAGTGAGCCTACACAACATGCAACCTAAAGTAGCTCCTATCGTCATAATTGCATTTTTGAAGACTTACATTGCCAAAGTCATTTAAGCAGCATTCAGCATTCTAACTCTTTCACCTCTCGCCCTCCCGCAAACTTCTGTCCACTAACATTTGGGGATCCTGGGAGCTGTAGTTCAGCAAAAGTAGCATCACTGCAGACTGACGTCCCTTCACATTTTTTTTCAACGCTGGTTAACCACCCTAAACTGGTGTTTAGCAAATCCCACTTGAATAAACTCATTGGCTTTTGAAAGATACATGCCACCTCTGTTCACACCACACAGCATGTGAGAAAACTGCAGGCATATCTTAAGTTTTCTGGTTAGCTCATATAACTTTGACCCACACAATGTTCTACTTGCTCTTTAATAAAGGATATTGTGTGATTTGTACTGGTCAGAAAGTCATCACAGTAGGGAACTACATTAATGAAAGCATTAAAAGTCATTTTCCTTCAGCATATGTAGTTCTCCCGTTGAAACTTTGGACCTTTGATTTACTTGCAGTAAAGTTGCAGCTAATGAGCAATCTCATTAATGCTAAATTTGTTTACAGATTATAGGGAAGGCAAAAAAAGATATCATTTGTGAAAACTATTTGATTAATAGTATATTTAACATGTAGTATACACACTGGTATATATATGATATGTTGTTGTCAGATTTTTTTAGTAGAAGAAACATAGTAAGATGTATACATATGAATGCTAAATCAATAGAGAAATGCGCAATACTCTGCGAGAAAAAAATGTATAGATTTGCTGAATGTACTGAGAGACATCATCACTCTTAGGAACAGCTCATATTCTTCATTTTCTACTACAGACGAAGGTACAAATTCAATCACATATTACTCATATCATTTTCTCAACTACATTCTTTTTAGTGTTTTTTTTAATTAATTGTTGGTAAAACTTTGCCGAGTGTATGGGTTTTCAACACTTCTGTAAAGGTGTTGCACATTTATTCATTTTCTTGATTAAGAGATCCTTTGAATAAGCCTCCATCCTTTGAAATGTATTGTGTTTTAAATATATATATATATATATCCATACAAAAAAGCCGCACTCCTAGGTCTTTTGTAGAAAAAAAGGAAAAATTTATTTATATATATATATATATATATATATATATCTATATATATATATATCTATCTATATATATATATCTATCTATATATATATATATATATAAAACACAATACATTTCAAAGGATGGAGGCTTATTCAAAGGATCTCTTAATCAAAAAAATGAATAAATGTGCAACACCTTTACAGAAGTGTTGAAAACCCATACACTCGGCAAAGTTTTACCAACAATTAATTAAAAAAAACACTAAAAAGAATGTAGTTGAGAAAATGATATGAGTAATATGTGATTGAATTTGTACCTTCGTCTGTAGTGGAAAATGAAGAATATGAGCTGTTCCTAAGAGTGATGATGTCTCTCAGTACATTCAGCAATATATATCTATCTATATATATATCTATCTATATATATATATATATATATATATATATATATATATATATATATATATATACACTTCTTGTACAGTAAATAGTTTTTAGTTTTGAGGGAATGGTCTGTCATTAATAAAGGCATCGCCAGAACCAACACTGCTGGATATGACAGGCAGAGCAGACAACAGGAAAACAAAAGCAATGCTTTGCTACTTCACTGTGAAAACTAGGCAGAACTTGTCTTTGTCAATGAAGATGCTTTTGGTTAGTGGGTCTTTATAGACAAATGGGCACAGTTCTAAATAGAAATTATTGAGGATTGGATTATAAAGGTAAGGAGAAGTGAGAAAGAGATTGAAGAATTGAGAGTGAGTGCAGGATTTGTTAAAAACTTTTATTTTTAAAACCATTCCATAGACAAACAATGACAATCTGAATTACAAAAAAGCTCTATTTCATAGAGAGAGTATTTTGGCCTTTCTATAAAAAAATTTTAATAGCTTAATTAACAAGTTAAGATACTAATGACCATTTACATGCTTTTTCTGCAAATTCATGACATGGTTTCTGTCTGCATGTGTCCTGCATCAAATATCCCATGTAATCCTTTCAGTTGCAACAAGCTCATTCAACAATGCTAGTTTATGTCATTCGCAAGCCATTAAGTGATGACGAGCCAATATGGGAAATAGGTCTTAGCAACAATTGCTAGAAAATTATAGGACTTTGTATCTCTGTTGGAGGTTCTACAGTATACTATATCACAGATCAGAGGTTTTACAGACTTTTTAGAATCCCGAGATTCCATTTGTGCCTCTGTATTTGTCTTATAAGTGATTCAACTTTTTAGTTGTGCAATTTTATTGGCTCAAACAAAGTAAACAAGGCAACTTTTCGGACAGGGCAGGTTGGGTAATACCCTGTTTGGCGCCTGATCCAAAAGGGGTTGAGCACTTCAACATTTAGTGGAATTCTGTATTTGTCTAAGGCTCTTGGACCACAGATGTACTATATTAATATGTTGTATCAGACAGCCATCTTGCTGAAGTTTTAGGAATATTCTGGAGCGATAAAAAAAAATCACCTAAAATCTCATGCTAACTGGCTTTGCATCTGGGTCCTCCATCCACTTCATGTACATCATTAAAGGCCCTCAGCATAATCCAAGAATCTCTTTGAGACCTTACAGGCATATCAACATAAGCTTGCATTTGTATATAGTCGCAATCTGTATTTTCTATCTCTGCATTAAAGTCCCTATATTATGTTTTGACTTTCTTATCCGATTGTACCACTGTAAATACATTTGGTGTATTTGAAAGCTTAGAGATTAGCTGTCTGTCTATGAGAGTACATAAATGTCAACTTTCAGACAGTTTAAGATGTAAATGAAATCCATGTCATGTCTGATAAATGTAAGGGGAAGTTTAGCTTTTGATTAACTTTTAGTATTCCATGTACACCTATACTAAGCAACTTTTCAATAAGTCTTCCTGATTTCTTATTGTGTAAAGTTTTGAATTAATAGCCCTACTATTCTGCCTATTTACAGGTTGCTATTTAAAAGGTTCCTACTGTATATAAAAGTGAATGTAAAGGCAAAAAAATAAAATCCCATTATTACTTTCTTTAATGGGAAAATCTCCAATATATTTTAATTAAAAAATGTGTACCATTTGTATAAGAAACCTGCTGTATGCAGTGAAATTCACCCTTCGTTTTACTTGCATTGACTACGGATAGGAAACTTCAGACAGTCCCTAACTGCTCTGCTGGGAAATGATCATACTTTCAAACTGTAGGGGGGAGGCCACCACCTTACTTCCCAGAACTCGAGCAGCTTTGTTTGTTTCCCTATAAAGCAGCCGGCGACTGTGTAGAGATTTGTATCCACAGACCCAGTGCAGTCTGTATGTTCCGATTATTAATCAGTCTTGCTGTATGTCATTTATGGCAAAAATTATTTGACTTGTGCTGTTTTGATAATTTATGACCATCCCTAAGCTTAACCTCCCAACTGAAGCCCAGATCAAACTGAGCATGTGCATAGTCTTGCAAAGATGGTTTAACAAAGTAACAAGGTGATGACCCCCTGCAGCCAACTTTGAAAGCATAAATCATTTGTATAATTAGACTTCTGGTGCAGTAAGTTCATGTTTATATTTAGTATTTCTAGCATTATTCTATTTTAGACTTTAGTTTCCCTTTAATATTATCTCTGGTTGTCTAGTGATCACTGACTGCACCAACCCAAAACAAATCGACTGTGAGGACTACATTTTATTATTTCAGTTATTTTTTATTGGTTATGTTACTTGTGAGGACATATACTATGCACCTTACATTCTGACTTCCAAACTGATGTCTGAATGCTATGGTAATTATGTCCTAGCAACCATATTATAGTTGAATTACAAACACATATGTTACATTTCACAAGTGCATATGCCAATATAAACCAATTAGCAGTTAGTTCTAAAAAGTCTACTACAAGTTGGTAATGAAAGCAAAGACCTGCCAAAGACAAAAACCAAAGATTTCTTAAGTATGCTAGTGGGAAATAAAACTGCAAGTTTTGTCTCCGTTTTTTCCTGCAATTTTGTTTCCCTTGAACTCGAATATTTAGAAATCTGCCTCTGATTATTAATATTATCTTATATCACAGGGATAGATACAGATGATTATGCAAGCAGTACAGCAAAGAATAATGTACTATTTTCAAACAGACATGTTAAGTTCGGACCTATTTATCTCCTGGGTATAATATTAAAGATTTCCTTAGAAAACTAGTCTGTGGGCCCACATTGCAGTAATCAGTGTTAAATTGGTAAGTAAACATACATCCGCTGTGTTTCCATTTGAATCATTCCCCGAAGACATCCTGACTCTAGTTCCTATGGAAGGACTATGAAAGCAACTGTAATATAGTTCTACAGAAAATAACAGCAGAATGTATCTCCTTACTTGATAAAATGCTACTCTAAGAAAAACCCTCTGGGTATCCAGAAAGAGATGTGAGAAAATGCTATAAGCCACTTGAATGATTTATACAAAACAATACATATTTGCTTTCATAGGGAAATTCAGGAGAGTGGAGATGCTTCTTAAACTAGAAGGAATGTATGAGAGCCTGCTGCTTGGAAACATGTGTATGCATTCTATAGGGTTGTATGGCAAGTAGGCCTCTTAGGACTGCTGTCAGTAATCCAGATGTAAACATTGAGTCTGTATTGATAAATTTATCCATATTAATGGGTAGATTAACTACATGGTGGATCAACCTAAATGCTACATTCACCATAATTTGTCCTCTGTGTTTTAAGGCTAATGACACATATTCTGTATTCCCATGTCATATTTCACATTGCAATGTCATCAATGGAAAATGTGAGACAGTGCTGATTCTGGCACATTTCAGCTCATAAAAATGTTTTATTGAGTGTTTTAGGGCTGAAAAGTGCCAGTTCCAGGGTTGGCATTGGCGTTTCTGGTGTGGAAGACATGCCTCTTGTGCCCTAAGGAGTACAAAATACAGCTGAATCTTGGTATATTATGGTGTTCTTTATAGACTGTAAAAATGTACATTCCCCAATTCCCACTGATGTAATAAATCACACCAACAACACAAGCAGAAAAAGGATAGTGTACTTATGCAAGTGACCTCACACATGCACACGAAAACACATTGATTTTTTCCTTAAATCCTTAATCCTTGGGTTATGTTAAGGCTGTTAAGGCTGTTCAAAGCAAGGATTCTGATATCAGTCTTAGTTCCTATGCAGTGACAATGTAAGACAATGAAGGCAGCTGAGAGACTGATAAAATGCTCTCTGTGGGGCCATCTGTCAAATTCTCCCAGCTGTAAAAACAAGAAAAAGCCAAAAGAGAGAAATCACTATATTCATCAAGGGAATATCTTTTTCTTGCATAGTTTTCCTTTGTAAATCTCAATCTAAATGCATTATTAGCACCAATCAAGCACCAGAAATAGTACATTAAATATATAATGATATTTTGTATTTATTATTGCAGTAAATTAAAGTGAATTCCATTTAGGTTTCTGCATATTTAAAATGGACAAATACGGTAATTCAAACACATTCCTGTAAGATGGCTTGCAAGGCAACAGATTTTCCAATGGAAGTTTGTGATATGTGTTTTTGAAAGACCTAAGGGTATATTTCAAACATAAAAGACCTGAACTATGACACCATAGCCAGTGAACTAAAGATACAACATTTTTATTAGAAAGATGAATTAGAAACATTTGATTTAAACAGAAAGGTAAAAATAAAAATGTAAATGTATTGCTCATCAGTTGATGAGAGGGTCTGCCATGTATGGAGGATTTATTTAAAAGTTATTGCAAATTAAATATCTGAACAAGGGCCATATTTGTTGCCACTGTAGGTAAAATGGAAATGTAGTATAAGATTCATCATACTGAAAAAAGAAACTTTCTACATATAATCAGTTAAACATTCTGTACCACTTCTGAAATAACCATGTTACTCTCCACTATCGCACTCTCAGCTTCTGTCTATCTTTAGTCTTTCTGCATGCAGGAGTCATATTCTGACTGACAGAGCTAATATCTCTTTTGGGGGTCCTCTTTAGCTAGGAAATGTATTGGAACTCATGCTTTCAAAACAGCCAACTCTGACAGAATCTTGTCTCTCTACATGCAGGATTTATGCCAAAGTCAGCTATTTTGTTGGATTTTGGTTGTGCTGTTTGAGTGAGCTCCAATACATTTTCTAGAAAAGGGAACACCCACAAAAGATATAACAGGCCTCACTGGCAATGACAATTTGACCCCGAATCCTGCTTCAAGTGAGAATGACAGATGATGAGAAACGGATTCATCTTATATTACATTTTTATTTTCACAATAGATCCCCTTTATTCTACTGTTAAGCCAATTTAAAAATCTACCATGAAAAAAGGACTACAAATCCCATAATGTGCTATAAGGCCTTCAGACAGGTTAATGAAGCAGAGGCAGCTAGAACAAGCACATTTTTCAAGGGTAATGCAATCTATGCCTCAAAATACTTCACTTCCTAGAAGTAACCCCATATGTAATAAAAGCCACAATGTTTAGCCAGGTGGCGTAAGCCATAACAACCAATATTTACTTTTATATGCTACCTACAGATTGGTTGGTCATAGTTAATCGGACCTGTGGTAAACCTTTTGTTACATAACCCCTTAGTCTTTTCAAACAGGCTTGTGCAGAAAGACTGCAAACATATGTTGGAACTAAACTCAAAGGAACACCACAATAAAAAGTGGATGAGATGACAATAAGGATAGATACTTCTAATGCTTTATCATGGCTCACAGAAATTAGTAATAAGATAATAGTACCTTGGTTTTTTGGAAATAGCATTTGTAAGGTAATAAATGGCAATATGTTAATTTATGAGTTTACAAATGATACGAGATACGGCTTTACTGTATCATATACAGTACAGTAATTCCCCAACTGTTTACCAATATTAATATTTGTTTGAGAAGGGTATTTATAACCTTTTATAATACATAAGCTTTTAACCTGGAAGTGTATGGTAAGCATCTTGTGAGGTGGAGCAGAGTTACCCTATTTATACTGTATGTCTGGGAAGAGTTCACAAACTAATATTCATATCAGTGACAAGATAACTGTTCTGAAGCAGTCTGTTTATATGTTCAAATGTAAATAGTCAACAGCTTGTGTTTTCATCACTTACACTATTCATTGGTTAGCCTAACCTGAATTATACACCTCCCTTCGCCCCCTAGGGGTTTCACTGGAATTCACAGCCCAAGAAGATGTATTTGTGTATGTGTATATATATATATATATATATATATATATATATATATATATATATATATATATATATATATATATATATATATAGTTCACACATAGAAAGCACTCACGGCACAATATCCATAAATAGTTAAAAGACTTTTATTCCTGCAACCACATGTCTACGCGTTTCGGTCCACACAGGACCGAACTATAAATTTTGGTAAGGACCCGGCCTTTATTGATTCGAGTGGTATGTGATGATTTATGGAAATATATATATATATAATTTCTTGGAATAAATGATTCCTAGACCAGCACTCCATTTGTGAGGTGGTGTTTTGTATTATACACACAAGGATAATTGATAATTTCAAGGTGGAGTTCTGTAATATGTGTGGATAATAAAAAACACCACATCACAAAGGGAGTGCTAGTCCAGGAACTGTTTATTCCAAGTCATGATTATATGATGAGAATTTTACCGTGCACTCAGCATTTATTGAACAGGAGTGTATATAAGTATAGTCTCATCAAGTATCGGCACTCAACTAATATCATACCAAATTTCCGGGTGCATCTCCCAGAACGTTTCTCAATAATTGTAGAAATTGGAGTCACTCACGGACATAAGTAATGGTGAATTTATTAAACTTCTCACATGTTCCCCCACATCAACACGTTTCAGTTCCTCCTGATGGTTCAAAAATGCATTGATGTGGGGGAACATGTGAGAAGTTCAATAAGTTCACCAATACGTCCGTGAGTGCCTCCAATTATTGAGAAACGTTCTGGGAGATGCACCCAGAATTTGGTATGATATTAGGTGAGTGCAGATACTTGATGAGACTATACTTATATACACTCCTGTTCAATAAAGTGCACAGTTGAGTGCACGGTAAAATTCTGTGCCGATACTTGATAAGTGCCTCCAATTTATACAAAAAAAAAAAAAAAAAAAAAAAAATATATATATATATATATATATATATATATATATATATATATATATATATATATATAACAAACAGGGGAAAGTTGTGCTCACCACTATTTTTTAAAACCATTAGGCGGGGGTGCAATGAGGCTGTGACCACAAAATACATATAGACAAATACAAGAGTCCTCTGCACTCAACCCATTATCAATATATTTAAGACAGCGACATTTTGTGCATACTGCTACTAAAAAATGCCTTACCCTTTAAACAAAACAGGGATTGTTTGTCCATATATTGCAATATATTTAAGCTGGCCAACTACGTCAAAGTCATCCCATATCTGGCCAGTCCTATGCTCAATTTTATCTGATTCATTAAGAATTCTATTGCTTCATTATACATTTTACAAAGGGACTAGGTTTTACCTGCAACTTACTTGCTGCTTTCAAAGTAAACCTCCATACTTGGCTGCCCTTTTATTAGACACCAGTGGGATCATCTGACTATAGCTGGGAGGGGTGGGAGCTACAACATGGAGCTGGTCACTGCTCCTGTATAACTATAAACAAAACAGGGATTGTTTGTCCATATATTGCAATATATTTAAGCTGGCCAACTACGTCAAAGTCATCCCATATCTGGCCAGTCCTATGCTCAATTTTATCTGATTCATTAAGAATGGACAAACAATCCCTGTTTTGTTTAAAGGGTAAGGCATTTTCCAAGAACTGCATTTAACTACATTTTTGTGAGTAGCACTCGGGTCAGTTGTAGTGTAACAAACAATGGCTTGGGTATTTAAGCCATTGTTTGTTACACTACACTATCCTTGAAAAAGGTCCCCAGGTGGGACCGAAATGTCGGATAAAAATGTGTTTTCTTTGAAATAAACACTACTACTTCACTACAGAAGAGTGTGTGCTGATCCTTCATAAGAATATATATATATATATAATACACAAAAGCCATGAATATCCTGTAAATTATATCCTTATAAACGGTGAGTTCTGATATCATCAGTTATAACCGGTGAGTTCTGATGTCATTTCTGTCACATGACTCACTGAAACTTGTGTATTATAATAAATAAAGTACCCCCAGTTTGTAAAATATGAGGATATTAGAAGTTACCTCGGAGTTCCATGACCTGTATAAAAACACTCGGCCTTCGGCCTCGTGTTTTTATATGGTCATGAAACTCCTCGGTGACTTATAATATCCTTATATTTTACAAGAGGGGGTACTTTATTCACTATATATATATATATATATATATATATATATATATATATATATATATATATATATATATATATATATATATATATATATATATATATATATATATATCACTAATGAACTCTTACATATGCCATGTTTGATGATCCCTTTACATATACATTTATAGATAGTTTACACACACACACACAAAATAATCTGAAAAAAAAAAATAGACAATTAGGTTTCTTTAGAAACCACTTTCAATACTGTTGTTGATAAATGACAAGAACACTTCTTAATAGGCCTGGAGGGAGCTAAATAGATTAGAAAGCAGCAGTAGGAAGATCAATGATTTTGTTCATCGGAATAAACAGATTGGTGAAGTAATTATCGTAATTGATTTGTTTAAAGATTACTTGAAAAAAATGATAATTTAAGTAGATTATTGCATGCTTTTTCTTGTGCATCATAAGCAATTACACACGATCCTGTGAGAATAGACTTTAATTAGGGCATATTAGAGAAGAACTGAATTATAGTACTTCTAGGAAACTGACATAGGGTGCTTAAATCTTTAAGAAAATGACTTTTGCCATTTAAAGGTGTCGTAACCAGAAGAAAAAGTTTAAGCAGGGAGTTGCATCTTTTTTCAACCTTAGCCCAATTAGTGTAGTAACACCACAAAACAAAAACGTATGACAAAAAGCTGAGTGATCATTAGTCACAAAACAGTTCACTGAATGCAATTAAACACATTCTGACAGATCCTTTTGTGTCAGTATAGAAAAACCTCACGACACTCAGGTCTGCGTGAAAATTTCAATAAGTTATTGAAGCGGAGTGCAATGCATTGCACTCCGCTTCAATAAATTATTGAAATTTTCACGCAGACCTGAGTGCCGTGAGGTTTTTCTATACTGTTGCATCGGGAGGTTGCCGAGCCTCCACCCACATGCACCAGGCATATCTATATCCATTGGAAAGGAGGGTGTGCGAATCCACACTACACTGTTTAGATCCTTTTGTGTGCCATTGATAAAGAAAATGATATCAAAAACTTCATAAAAATGTCAAAAAAGTTTCATAAAGTACTTTCTTCTTCAACTTGCTATATGTAATCTTAATTTTAAAATGTTCTGTTATTTTTGGTTTTGGCTGTAATCACAGTTCCCTTTACCTGATATACCCAGATATGTAATGAAAGACACAAAGTTTGCCCAGGAACAGTAAACCATAGCAACCAATCAGCAGACAGCATTTACTGGTCACCAGTCTAAAAGCAAACATCTCATTGGTTGCTATTGGTTACTGCTCCTTGGCAAACATAGTGCCTTTTATTACATGGGGGGTAGTGTTTTCATTATTTTAAATTTTGAATCCATTGTTACATTAAATTATTTTATCCTGTTTTTCAACCAACTCCTCTGCACCTTTAACATTAGCTGTTCGTGAGAATTTTAGGCTTCTTATGCTGCCTAAAGACTCTCATAATAAAATACTGAATTTTCTTCTTTTTTCTTTTTTAGTTAATAACCAGTTTATGTATACTTTTTTTTTTTTTAATTTTTTATTAAACAGTTTCTTCGGTATACAATTTATCTGAACTTCGCTTCAGATAGTAAACAAAGTTACCATACGTATCATAGTATACCACAGAGAAACAGAATACCCTATATCCTATAATAAACATTGGTTTATAGCTAATCAGCAAACATGAGTAAGATAGACACTTTATTTGTATTAAAAACATTGAGTATACAGTATAGAACAAATAACTGTGGGTGGCATAGCGCAGTATTAGTTTATAAGGTTGCGGAGTGAAGGATGGTAGTGGATAGGCAATAATATGTTTTGAGGTCAAACTGGTACACTAAGGAGAGACTTAATAAGAAATGGCATTTTAATTGGAAATAACCTCTTGGTTTACGTCCCAATTGTTCCAAATTGGAACAAGTATTCAACAGTATTGTTGTGTAAGGCTGTCAGAAAGTCCATCCCTCTTGTGTTTTAGGATTCCGTCCAAGAGTTCCTGTTTTGTTGGTGGGATTGTCTCTTTCCATCTGCTTGCTATACAGCATCTTGCTGATGATAAGATGGAGCTGGTCAGTCTCTGTGCTGGGTTTTTAAGCTTTGGAATTTTATTCCCTAGCATAAATATTTTTATTGTCTTTCTTTATAGAGCTGAATGTATAGGCATGAAAAAGTGTTTTCATAATGTTGTATTTGTTGTATCTTGCTGTTTTTCTGCATAAAGAGAAACATAGTTTCCTTGCCAGAGGTCATAAAATATGTATAGCTGTCAGTCGAGCAGTAGTCTGTTGATTTAATTTTTGGAGGAAATTTGGTTTCCATTAGTCATTCTAGTTTAAAACACCATGAAACCTGTTGTAGAAATATTTGAAAATGCTGATTTAAATGAAAATTTAAGAAATCACAGACATCTGCACTGTTATACATAAAACAGCGACTCAGTGTGTGGATAAGAATTATTTGCATTTGGCAAATCAGAAGATTGTTTTAGGAGTTTAAATAAAAGAGCATAATGCATATTTAGTCAAGCATTACTATACTAAGGCATTAAGTAGATTAGAAATAAATGAAAGCAATTACGGGACCTGTCTAAGAAATGTAATATATCAGAGACATGAATCGACTGTTTGCACAAAACATTATAACTGGCTGCAGATGAGATTTAATCAAGTATGTGTGTTCTACATCATTTGTGTTAAGAAAAATGATTAATAAGCAAAGACTCTGAGAAACTCCAGTTTGAAGGAATCCATAATATGCAAAAATCTTTTGTTTTGTGAATAGCATTTGCCAACAGCATCTAGTGAAAGAAGAGAAAGTAAATGACGATAGCAGATTAAAACTGGCATCAATGCTTCTTATATAAAGCATGTTTCTAATTCATGGATATATTTTAAAAATGTATTTTTTCTTTATGGAAGTCCAAGGGAACTAGGTTGCATTTATATCTACAGATATCTTTAATTTATTGATTCTATTACAGAGGTAGTCAGTAGTATACATATAAAATGCTAGCCTTATATACAGGACAAACTCAATCATCTTTAAAAATACAGCATACTACAAAAAGACGATCTTCTGTGAATTAGACAGGTAGGTAGACAGATACCATGTTCCATTCTCATAATCAAATAATTTACTTATTTGTCCAGGTGAAAAATGAGTGTTAATACACAATCAATTTACAGCAATAATACTATATTTGACAACTTCCTTAGACCTTATGCACATGGTGGGGAGGCTCCTGGAACTTTGTTTGGACTTTCTGAAATCTGATCAGATGGGCCATGTTACATATCTATGAATAAAGATCTGGTACTGTTTTGTTGAATTCTCTTGGTTAGGTGTCGGTTGAAACTGGCGAGAAAGCACTACTGCAATTTATAATCTCAAAGCATGTTTTTCATAGATTTTGGAAAAAGGTCTCCCCTTTAGAGGTTGCGCTTCACGTACATACATTTGGGGTAAATATAACCCATTTAAGACAAAATACTAATTTAGACAAAAGAATTAAAGAAATCCCCATTCACCATATCAAGTTTATTTATTGTATTTAAACATGTGTTTTTTTTTATATCTATATACAGTATATGGTTAATTAAATTTTTCATTTCCATCTTTAACAGGGATACAGAATACAAAGGATTACAACTGTCTTTGGATCAAGTTACAACAAAACCACAATTCTCTTATGCAAGCTCAAATTCAACCATAAATGACAGCAGAAAATGCAGTAAATCTCGACTCTCCGGCACAAAATCGAAATCCAGAACCTCACCCTACCCACAGGTACATATTTAAATTTCAGATTTTTTTTTTTGCCATGCATTTGCTTGAATTTTGTGCAAAAACCATACCTTATATATGCAATTTAATATAAAATACATCAGGGTAATATTTAAGCAGTCACTAGCAGAGTTTTCTCTTATCTTTTATTGGAATTAATAGGGGCATAAAGGTGATTTTCTTTCCTTTGTCTAAACGTGGCAAAGTTCACATCAGTATGTCAGGAGTATTTTCACATCAACATTGCATATTCACTTAAATGCACATATGTATCTATAATAATAAGTCAAATCAAATGGACTTGCTTTATTTTCTTTTTCCTTGAAGACGTTTTGCTAGTCATCCAACTGGCTTTCTCAATTTTGAATTGATAAAGCCAGTTGATTTGACTTATACTATAGGATTCGGGGGTTTCGGCCAAATCCAAAATAGTGGACTTGGTGCATCCCTAGTTTAAGGGCATGGAAACACAAACGGATCTTAGCCGGTTAGCAGTTTAAGCTTAAGGCAACAGCACATTATGCTACCATATAAGCGATGATGAGCTTTTTTAAAAACCGTGGCGCGAACCGTGCCTAAAACACATGGCTAAGATCCGCATGTGTGTCCATGCCCTGAAAAGCAAAAGTCTGCAGCTGTTCTTGTTGTATGCAAGTCATTTGGTATTTTAGAAAAATATAACAGATTTGTTATAGTTTGAAGGCTTTCGTTTATATCACAGTGGAAATAATAGAGCACAATAATACAGCTCTAGTCATCTTGTTGTTTCATAAGCCTTTATCAAAAACTGTTGTCTTGATCTATGCGAGTGATTTCCAACATGTGGGGTTGGCCACCTTAGAGGTCCCATACTAAAACATAGTTTCCAAGAAAGATCATTCACCTCAACACACACGTGATATACAGGTAGAAACAATAGAATTCTACTTATATCTGACGATTCAGCACAAAACAGTGGCCGATGTTCAGGTGCCTTCAAAGGCACCCAATCAAAATTTTCCAACCGATCAACAAGACTGATATCCAAGCCTTCTGCCGAAATGCCGAGAGCTGGCTTCTACTAAATTGTTTCAATGTCAGAGTTACAACTTGCAGTGCAGAAAGGGTAGTATTCATACGATCTTCTTTTGGTGATAGATTATCCAAGAGAGACATCCAACAGAGGATTTAATCACTATCTCTTCCCAATGTTATCACTGAGATCCTTTTGGAAACCTTTAGTAATACTAATGTATGGGAACTACAACTTTCAATATCCATACTCATCTGAACCGATGAAGGCTGCTTATCACAAAGGTTTATCACTACATATCTTGGTGGTACATCTAGCAGTGCTTTGTGTTGTGGGGAAACAACAAAACAATCTTAAAAAGAGGATTTGAGGTCCAAAATGTGATAACAGCTGTTACTGGTATAACACATTAGCCAAGCATTTTTTCTTGTTTTTATTTTTAAATAGATTTACCCTATATTTGCCAGTGCCAGTGAGAATACAGAAGCTATTCCGTTTTACATATTAGAGTATTGATTTCCATTTGTGGTCCAATTAGAATACTTTCTAAAGGAAAGTCTGTACTATTATTCCATGTATTTTATGTAATCTTTTGCATTTGTTTAATCTTCAAGTTATCAAATTACACAAACAACTTGTAGCAGAAAGCTGATAAGCGGTAACATATTATTTTAATGAAAAGCTAGTGCAGGGCATAATGTCATTACTGAAAGTGATATTCCTCATGTGCAAGAAGGTATCATTCTGATCTCAGCAAATTGGTATTTGGTTACTCTGTATTAAGATTCTAAAAATTAAAGTTTTTAAATTGAAATGACACCAGAGAGGCAATATGCAGTGTGCATCCTTCAGCTCAAAAGAAAGATTAAGGCTGAGCACATTTCAAAATATATATGTAATTCCTACATTCATTAAAAGGGCCTTCTGCACTGAGCATGCAGTACATTTTTATAAAGCAGCTCTCTGGACTACTGCAATTTTCTACAATATTGTATTTCTAAAGACCATTAAATATAAAATGCAATAAGAGATGAGACACACAATTGCTCAGACACTTAAAATATAAAAACCTTGTAGGCAACCCATGCACATTTTGATCCAGTGATTGGATCACACATTGGATAGATTGCATAGATCCACGCACTAGGCCCAAGGTCTGGAACCTATTCAGTCTATCTGCTCTGTAATATCATATACAGGCCACCTCAGTCTTAGGCTGATTAGATTTACTGTAAAAACTGACCATTCTGGCTAGGTAAAACATAATCATCTCGTTTGTTTTTCCATGAGACTTTTTAGAATGCTTTTAGTTATACCTGGAAAATAAAGAGCCCTTTCTTTCCTCAAAATGTTTGACTAATAGAAATATATATTTTTATGTGTTAAAAAAACTTGGTTGACACACTTGAATAAGTGAATTTACTAAATAAGTTATTTACTAAAAATCATACGTTTCTCATAATTTTAATAAAACAAACTCAACCAACTCCTATCCATGATTTTACCTTATTTAATAAAAAAATAACTTCAAAAATTTTGTTTCTCGATAACATCCAGAGAAAACTCGAATCGTTCAAATTTTTCAGATTTAATTCCGAAATTGATTGATTTTTTTCTAGTTGTCACCTGAAAATCCCAAATTGTTGGGATTATTGTACGAAACCCAGTGCAGACCACAATATCTTCAAATTGGAAAGGGACATCTGTAATTGACTTCTATAGGACCTCAACAGGTTTCATATGGAGTACTTTTGGATTCAGGCAATTAGCAGCTTTGGGGTATAGTAAATCTAAAAAAAATTGCGTTTTTTCCCCTCGAAAAATTTGAGTTTTCCTTTTTAAAAGCCTGATAGAAATATTCGAGCTTTAATAAATAAACTCCTAAAAGTTGATACACTCACTAAGCAGGAACAGTGGCCCAGGTGCACCAGCCCCAGCCCCTCAGCTCAGGGGCGGAATAACCAACAGCAACACCAATGAAAGGGGCTTCGGGCACACTGGAAAAACCACAGGGCCACAAATATAAAGTAAAACATCTCAGTTTATTGGTTTACGTTAAAAAAGAACATTTCCTACTGGCACTACACGTTTTGTACCTCTAGGACCGGAACACAATTGCCCCATGCATGTTCCATTCTGTAGGTACTATAAACAAAGTATACTGTGATTGTATTGGAATAAAGTTGATATGTTAGACTTCCAACCTAGAAATGTCAAGTACTTTATTACTATTATATTTATGCGACATAAAATCAACACCAATATCAATGAAAGCAAAATATATTATGATTTCCTCAAAAATTGTAAGTATATCACAAACCACTAAGGAATTGATTTATGTGAATGCACACAGCTGCAGGCTGGAAGCTTTTTTTACAGAAAAAGTATTTAATCTCTTTATGCCTTTTTTTGTCCTCCACTGGGGCTTCACTGTCCCTTTTAAGGTTTAATCAGCACTGTTTGCCTTTATAAAGTTATATTATTTCAAAAAGATAGTCTAAAAAAATGATAAGCTGTACTGTACTATAATAAAAGTATACTTTATGCTTTTTTGTCCACACTATAGAGGCTTCGCTGTCCCCTGTATGTTATAATCAACACCATTTGCCATTATATAGTGAATAAAGTACCCGTCTTGTAAAATATAAGGATATTATAAGTTACTGAGGAGTTCCATGACCATATAAAAACACGAGGCTGAAGGCTGAGTATTTTTGTACAGGTCACGGAACTCTGAGGTGACTTCTAATATCCTCATATTTTGCACCAAGGTGAACTTTATTATAATACACCAGTCTCAGTGAGTCATGTGACAGAAATGACATTACTAATCTTTGATTATAACTGATGACATCACTAAGCACCTTTTATAAGGATATAATTGACAAGATATTCATGGTCCTTGTGTATCATAAAGTTATATTATAGCATATAGGTAGTCTACAAAATGACAAGCTTCACTATAATTAAAGTATTTTTTCTTGTACAGTACTACTTTAAAATATGCAGAATTTCTAGACAGTTCTTTAAAATGCAGCCATGGAATAGGTTTTTTTTTAAAAAATGTACACGGAATACACACACACACACATACACACACATACACATTATCCCTTTGGACATTACAAAGAGTTTACTTTTTACTGGATAATATTTTTTCCAACAAGTTCCAAAAGAGAGACGTTCTAAGCCCCTGTAATGGACTTAAAAAAATCCACCACTAACACATATCACATGATCCCAAAGTTAATTCTTTCTTCAGTTGTCACATTTGTGTTGAAAGATTTATATCAATAAGCTATTCATAATATTTTAGAATCTCTACAGAAGTCTTTGAGGGGTATTAAGCATATATTTCATGGAATATAAATTCCAAAAGGGTTGACTTGTTAAGACTTTCTATATGTTATATAGACCTTTTTGTAATATTTCTTTTCAAAATGTCATAAAATGTTAATACATCGCTTTTATATTTACATTGTAAGAATATTTGTCCCCTGTTTGCCTTTAGTTCAACAAATACTTCTTTTGATATAAAGACCAGGTGTTGGCAAAGGAATTCTTTGTTTGCATTTAGTGAAAACTTTAATTATATAGTCTATTACACTAAAATATACAGGTTGGGTGACTGTAAGATCAAGCCAAATCAATTCTATTAAACAGAGTCTATACTGCTTTCAGATGCTAGCATCTTTTCTTTTTGTACTGTTTTATTACATAGTAAGGTGCTTTAATGTGCTGGCCGTCTCAGCAGTATCCTATCCAGCATTTGAATCAAAATGTCTATTTTAAATTTTTCTCTTCTTTAAACCAAAAAAATGTAAACATAAATTTAGAAAGAAATACCCTGAACTCAAATAAAGTCATAATCTCATATCTGTAGCACCCTTGATTACTTTCCCCCTAGTTTCCCCAAAATGTCTGCTATCTCAAAAAACCCAGGGTTTCAACTTTTATATATCATTTATCGAATTGGTTTTAAAAATATTATTATTCATTTATAGTTTTCCTTTTCCATTTTCTATGCTACATCACCTCTCAAACTGTTCACCGTGATGAGCTCTTACCATTTTTTTCAAAATAACATAAATCCTCAAAATTCTGTGTGGTAAAAAGTCATTATTAAAATCAGCATTGACCTTATGTTAAATTATCTGCATTTCTCAGTTCTGTTGAACGTCTGTTCAGCCTTGAGATTTTTTCATGCAATTCCTTTTTTGAAACGTTTTGCAAATTTACATTGGTTTCTATCACTCTGTTTTTTTTACGACTCATTCATTTGGTGGGTGGCTTGAAAAACAAAATAAAAGCATATGACAAAATGAGAAATGTCTGGGAGGTTAAGGTGTACAGTAATGGGCCTATTTACGAGCATTCAGATTTCTTTTTTTTCCCGCAAATTAAAATTTTTCTCTAAAAAACAATTCTATTACAAAACCTCACCCAGTAAAAGCAGGGAAGGTCCCATTGAAGTCAATAGGAGCGGCACTGATCCTGAACCGTTTTTTTTTAGCCATTCAAACTTTTAGAGGTTTTTGGATTTTTTTTCACTTGTAATTGTCAACAAAAACTGCAATAACATACTGCTGGAATAGCCATACTGGGGGGAAATTAGTTAGGCACCCCAGTACCCCAGTATGAATGTAGTCACTAACCTTGGACTCTAGGCTAGTGCTCCTGTTCTCTGAAATAGGTACAGGCCTGCGGTTTCTCTAGTGTGAAGCACCCCCTATTTTCTAGGGTTTACCTTCTGGCAGTCTGCAACTGTTTACCTACATGGTATAACACGGTATACCAATTCCTGCTTTTCCTATGTTACTATACTGTGCATGCAAACTTTATCTGCAGCCTTCTTCACTGTTATTTGTAGCTAATTTTGTAAACCTCATTTCTGTTGGTTTATGACTTACTCAGTATGTGCCAGTGTTAAAAACGACATAGTTTTCTTCCTACAAAAAGTCTCTGACACAATTCGGTCTGAATGCGGCTAAAATCTTGATCCCCTGCAAATGGAGGAGTGATATCTCTCCCATGCTAACCTGTTGGATAAGGGAAATGGAAGCGATACGCAAATTCGAAGAAACACATGCGGAATCTCACAGAGCAATGCTAAGTCATTGAGCCTCTTGACGCCCCCTGGTTACCATACTTAGACTACACACCATAGAGATTAAATGAGAATTACTTCTGCCAAACCAATCAACTCCTTGAGTTAGTATAAGACCATGAAATAGAAACGGAGTAAATGGCTCTACACTACCACCCTTGTGGTTCTGAAGTCTTTATAATGCAACTAATATACATGTGTGTAAATTGTAGCTATCATGAATCACTAGGTTTTCAATGCACTACCCCTACGATGCCTGAGACCCTCTGTCTCTCCCCACCTCTTTCTTCCCCCCTCTTTTCTTTCCCTGTATTTCTATTTTTTCTTTATGATGGATTCCTATCCAGACCTAACGCGCAGACAGACAACGAACAGCGAGCTTTGCAGAATTGCAGAATCTATATTTTCTCCTATGATTTGTCATGACTAGGTTAATTTGCCAGAAAAAGTATAACTCAAATATTATACTAATGCAATATTATATTGCGCGCCACTGATGTTTTTGCTTACCTTTGGAAGGAATAATGTTCTATGTTATTTCTGTAATAATTGTTATTACAAAAAAAAACGACATAATTCAAACATATAGGGGGTTATTTATCAAAGTCCGAATTTATCTCAATATTTTTTTACGCTTATTTATTATTACATTTTCCTGAAAATTTGCTTTGCGGGTAAAAAATTATTTTCATGATTTTTTTTTTGCATTTTTTCATCCAATTTTCACGAATTTCACAATTTTTTCAGAATTTTCACCCGAATACTCTGAAAACTTCGAGGTATTGCATGAAACCAAGCGCACATCAAAAAATCATTGGGACGTCTCCCATTGACTTATATGCAACCTAGACAGGTCTGAAATGCCTGATTTTCAGATTCAGACTTTTCC
The DNA here is from genome assembly GCF_017654675.1 of Xenopus laevis. NCBI lineage: Eukaryota > Metazoa > Chordata > Amphibia > Anura > Pipidae > Xenopus > Xenopus laevis. The sequence goes on from NC_054379.1 coordinate 85,271,813, forward strand.
ATCCTCAGGGTTTAAAAGTCTGATTTAATAACAAAAAAACACGAATTTTTCATGATTTTTGCATTCGGACTTTAGTAAATAACCCCCTTAAGCTCTAGCCCATTGATTGGATCAGCCTATGTGCAATTCTTCTTATGTTCAGGTAATTTAATCTCCAGCCTCATGTTGAAAACATATATATTCGATATAGTCTAATATATTTATGGACATTTTGCATCTCTTTGATGTAGACATCCGCCATCTGTGCAACCATGTTATAGTCAATGCAAAAAAGCACATTTTAACTTTCAGGTTTATGTTAGTATACCATAAGATAAAAGTGATTTAATGGCAGCCATCTGGCTCGAGTATAAGACATCTGTGGCATTTTTCTCCGTGGTTATGTTATGATTTAGCAATGGAAACTGAAGTGCAGTTATCCTAATTATAGATAAATAAAACATGTTAGTGTATACTTTGTCTTTAAAATAAAACTTTGTGATTGAAGACCTTATGCAACAAAACAAAAGGCATGAGATACAGTTCTCCTTAAGGTTTTATTGCAAACCGATTATTATGTTAAGCAATGTATTTAAAAAACACTGTCTAATAAATTGTAGACATCCAGACAGAGCAGAAGAACGGAATACTGTTCCCACAAATTGTTTGCTTCATCATTTTTTATTCAGAGGATTATTGTTGCCATGAGCAATGATAGCTTCTCAAACTGACCAGAATTCTAATGAGACTGTCAGTAATCAGAATGTTACATGTCATATAAGCATTTTTCATGTTGACTGGCTCTGGTAATGATTATTTTTCCTGCTTGTTTGAAGAGCAAGAAATACAATCTCAGCAGTTAAACAATAGCTTAATTTTTGTTTTATATATTTTCAGTAATTTATTCTATTCATCACAGCAGTTGAGATTTTTTTTCATTTTCTTTTCTTTTTTTATCATATTAACTAATTTTAAGCGCCAACTTTACTTTTATATTCTAGGATGCAATAAATCCATGTTATTTTTAGTTATGCAAAGTAAAAAAAAAAATAGACTGTTTTACACCTATTCCTATTAATATTTCAGAAACTATGTCATTTTAAGAACCATGAATGACCTGTAAAATATAACCTTATGAATTCAGCTTGGTCATCATGTATACTAGTTGGTAAGAGCTGTTTTCTCACATGACTCATATTTTTTAAAAATCAAAAAACAAAACAGACAGGCCCAAGAATACTTGGCCTGTGTCCTGGTGCATTTTTAGGTAATGTCTTCTATGGGGTTAGTGTCTTTTTTATTATAGAGGGCACATTATTCTGCCTTAAATAAGATATTTGTCTTTTAATGCACATTTTAATATCAACTAATTTAAACCTTAAATTTTAATTTAAAAATCATATTTTGCAGTATTCTGGATTCCATACTGAACGATCTGAATCCGACCATGAAAGTCAATGGGGTGGTAGCCCCCTTACTGACACAGCTTCACCACAACTTCTTGATCCAATTGAAAGACCAAGCTCCCACCAACACGATGTATCTTGTGCATATAGACAGTATCCTGACCGAAGTAGCCTTTGCTTTGGATTTGCCCTTGACCATTCAAGGTTAAGTGATGATAGACACCACCATAGCCAGTCTTGTGAAGAAGGCAGATGTGAGGCTGGCAGATACTTTCTTGGAAGTCCTCAGACTGAAAGAGGGACTTGGTGGGGATCTCGATCAATGTTGCCTTTACCAAAGACATCTCCAGATGGCAAAGATATATATGAAGCCACCATGCCACATATTGCATCAGTTCACAGAGCACATGGTAAGAAAAAAAATTACTATAAAGGTATATAACTAGGGGGTTATTTATCAAAATCTGAAATATACTCCAACCAAATTTGCACTGGTTATTTCCCCTTATTTATCAATACATTTAAAAAAATAGTGAAAATTGTACAAAAATTCAAATGAAACGAATTTTATAGATTTTCCACTCGAAAACTCAGATTTTTTTTCAGATTTTTGCCCAAAAACCACAAAGTCTTCAGAATTTTGCACGAAACCCAGCGTATATCAGGATATCTTTGCGACTTCTCCTATTGACTTATATACAACCTTGCAGGTCTGAAATTCCAGATTTTTGGATTCTGACTTTTTCCATCCTCGGGGTATAATAAATCATGAAAAGTTCGAGGTTTTTTTCACTAAAAATTCAGATTTTACAGTCCAAAAAAACCTCACATTTTTCGAGTTTTTGCCATTCAGACTTTAGTAATTAACCCCTTTAATGTGGACAACACATGGGGAGAAAATTATCAGAATTTTCTTTTCTCTTAAGCCTAAGTCTGACAAATTTCAATCAATTTTGAAAGCTTGAAGTGCAGATTCACAATTTAAATGTTGATAAATCTGTCCCTAACAAGTAAAAGAGTAATATAGAAATTGGCAATAATTCTGCTTCTGTTAATTTGCTGCTATAGAGTACCTATAGAACTTTGCTTGTGTTATAAACCACTTAGCTCTTTTATTACGCTATGGGGCACATTAACTTAGCTCAAGTGAAGGATTAGAATGAAAAATACTTCGAATTTCGAAGTTTTTTTTTGGCTACTTCGACCATTGAATTGTCTACTTCAACCTTCGACTACGACTTCAACTTCGAATCGAACGTTTCGAACTAAAAATCGTTCGAGTATTCGACCATTCGACAGTCGAAGTACTGTCTCTTTAAAAAAAATTTCGACTAGCTACTTCGCCAGCTAAAACCTACCGAGCACCAATGTTAGCCTATGGGGACCTTCCCCATAGGCTTTCTAAGTAATTTTTGATTGAAAATCGTTCGTTCGATGAATTAAAATCCTTCGAATCGAATTAATCGATTTTTCCTTCGCTCGAACGAAATGCGGTACATCCTTCAACATTTGGATATACTGTTAGTATATTTGTCTCTGTCTAAAGATATATCAGAAGCAGTAATATGATTTTTGTGTTTCAGTTATACATCCTAGCATATTTAATGCATGATTAATTTGTTCTACTTTTTAGGAAGAAGTCATTGGGAAGAAGATAGTGTTGTCAGCTCTCCTGATCCAGGCTCTGCAAGTGAATCAGGGGATCGTTACCGCACAGAACAATATCAAAATAGTCATCATGAACCAAGCAAAATTGAAACTCTCATACGTGCTACCCAGCAAATGATTAAAGAGGAAGAAAGTAGATTACAGTTGCGTAAACCTAGTCCAGATCAACTAACTAACATTAATGGAGCTGGCAAAAGAAACTCTGTTTGCTTTGCAAATTATCACCAGCCACAGTTAACTGGGGTTGTGTGCCGTGGCCCACCTCTATCTAACACTTCTCCTTGTGACCATGTCCAGCAACGGGATGGAAAAATCCTAAGTCCTCATGACAATGAATATGAGACCAGCCCAACTGCGTTATCAAGAATGAGTAGTCCAAATTCCGACAGAGTTTCAAAATCGAGTGTAACCCTAGCAAAAGATTATTTACATGCAAATGTGTCCCCATCACCAGCAATGGACCATTCTGCATCCCCAAATTGCTACAGTTCTCACAGACAATATTTTGACAAGCATACTTACACTTTTACTGGTTATGCTCTTGAACATCTTTATGACAGTGAATCTATTAGGAACTATTCATTGGGATGTAATGGAACACATTTTGATGTGACTTCTCATTTAAGGATGCAACAAGATTCTGCTCAAGTGCACAAGGGCACATCAGTGATTATTAGTAATGGGAGTTGATGATTTTGTCTGACCTGTATCAGGGTGTGTATTGAAAGGAAATGTGTATTTTTTTGTTTTATCTCCAATGTTTTTTTCCAGCATTTGTTGAATAATAATGCAATAGAAATGAAATGGGAATTAAGAATTGGAATGACAAAAGAAAAAATGAAATGGAGGTAATGAATTGACTGGGTTTTCACTAAACCATATACGTCATATATCTGCACCAGCCAGCTTTGCAGCTCATTCAGAAATGTAACAATTGTGTTTTAAAGATATTATGTTATTGGTAACTGTGAATTGCATGTGTGCAACAAATAATTTTTGCAAACAAATGACCTATGCACCCAACACTTGCAGAAATGTGGAATGTATTCACACACCAAAATATTTCCTTTTTATACGGTAATTTCTTCGCCTAACTCTTCCTCTGAAACAAATCAAACATAAAATAACAAAAAGTGCACTTGACATTTTTTTCTCACAACTCCTACTTATATTGCTAAACATATATTTACATTCTACTAAGTATTTGTACTTGATTTGGTAACATGGCTATACTCTGGATCAAATAAAACCATGTTAACAGTCACATAAAGACCCATCATACTATTGTGGTTAGCAGAGCTTGCATGATGATGCCACCAATGGCTGATAATAGGACTTAAAAACTGAACACCAATCTCCACATGTTGAATAACGACTAGATGGCTGACATAATTCTGGTAAGCAGGATTCTCAATGATCAGTCCTCTTGCACCTGTAATTATATTTAAACTTGAGCTTTAGACAGTTGGGGGCTGAGTGGGACAAGAATTTTTTACTGCTTAGTCAAGTGACTCCTATAAACAATAGAATGTAGGGTAAGGTATGGGATCCGTTATTCTGAAATTATTGGAGATGGAGGGAAGGCCATGTTAAAAAAACCCAAATTTTTATGAAATTATATATATGCTTACTGGAGGCAAAACATTCCTATTGGGTTTGTTTATTGTTTAAATGATTTTTAGCAGACTTAAGATATGAAGATCCAAATTATAGAAAAACTCCTTATCCAGAAGGCTTCAGGTCCTGAGGATTATGGATAATAGATCCCATACCTGTACTAGTTTTCGCTGAAACCTATAAAAAAAAAGGTCATCTGAACAATCTCACTTTTAAGCCATTAGTTCAGCAAGACTTAACAACCACATTTACATGCAAAAAGTATTATTACATACTATTTTGCATGCAATATTAGAAAATCATTCTTGAGGTAATGCTAAAAATGAAATATTTCAGATGAAATGTATTTATTAATGCTAACAAAAATCAGGAAAAGCTTGCACTGTAATAATTTAACAACCAGTACCACTTACCATGGAGTGGTATATACTGTACACGTCTAATCATTCAACTTAGTCAGCAGGAGTCATTTGAGAAAATGCCTTTAGCATAATACAGAACAACTAGACGTGTTACTTGATTACTTGTTATGAAAGAGTGCATTATAATAAAAACAATTTTCAATGAAAGATACATGACAGATCATTTGATATAGGCAACCCATGTCATTTTTTTCTGATCACTCCTGGAGCTTTTATTTTTGCCTTTTAACTGTTAGAAAAAAGTGATAAGGAAATATGCTTAACACAGCTAGAAGCACGTCTCATTTTAATTTATAGGGTGTCAGAAATGATTTCCTTGTGGTTAGGCTCCAGTTAGATTATGGCCCTGTTTTTTTTCTACAGAACAATGGCATTTAAAGATGTGATCCTACAGTCTGACACACAATATGCAATTTACACAATACTTAGCTGTATAATATATCTATACATATACTGTATATCTGCTATGTTAAGCTTTATGGGCTTAATGCCTTTCTCAGCAAGAAGCCATAAGTTACAGAAACAAATGTTAAAATGTCATATTAAAAGTGATTTGAGTGGTATGAAAAGAGACTGATTGAAAAGAGATTTTCCCACACAATTATGTATAGGTCAGAGACCTACTTATCTGCCATAGATTCATGGTGTGTCTCTGCAAAGTTCATAATAAGACGTAGGAAGTAGTTCCTGCTATGACTATGTCTGTGGAAAACCAGTGTTTATCCCACACCACTCAACAGATTGACTGGTCAAGAATAGCCCATTTGTGAAAATCATTTTCAGTGGATTTGACCAATATTCATAGTAACAATACCTGCTTCTCACGAAAATTCCACCGATACTTAAACCAATTCATTATGGATCTATTGTAGCAGTAATAAATACTAATGATTGTTATGGATCTATCAAAATCAGTTGTACCATAGCATATTTTTACTATTTATTGGAAAGAGCCCCAATTTATTCACGTAACCTATTGCCATATACCACTAATAATTAGACCTTTTTTTGTTGCTACTTTGCCCAGCATGGCTAGCTGATGCATAATTTAAAGTAAAGCAAACCCTTCATTTAATATGTTGTGAAATTTCAGGGCAGTTGAGCAAAGTGGAAAATAAAAGCTACATAAATGTAAAGTAGTAAAAGGAATAGTGGTCTCAGTGCCTATAACAGGTGCAGACATTGTTTGTAGTATAGTTATCCAGGCCAATCGGCAGATGGAATGCTGTTTATAAGCAGGCATCTGATTGGTTGTTATGGTGTTCTAGACGTGGAACAAACTGCCCTTGTGTTTACATTACCCCAAATGAGCTTTATAAAAAATTGGGACCTACATTAAAGGTACATGCTATAAATGGTAATGCTTTAAAACTTTTAATACAGAGTGAAAAAGAGTGAAAATGGTTCCATTTTATCAAATGATCAATATACTAATACTGTATGTATATATCTGAGAAAGTCATAACATGCTCTTACCGACATAGCAACTGGCAACTTGTTCACACGTGATTGTACAAGATAGATCTTTCATGGAAATTATTTAGGAAGGTGTATTTAATAGAATACAACGGATTCTCTGCCTGAAAAGTGTTCTTGCTGGCAATGCATTCTCCCTAATTTGATTGACAACTCTTCTTTACATACAGACATCTATAGACCACAGAGCAAATACAATAGAAAAACACATTGGATTCATTTATGAGAACTGGGCAAACTTGCTCCTGGGCAGTAACCCATAGAAACGAATCACTAATTAGCTTTCTTTCAGTCAGCTGAAGGTAAGAAGGTAAACATTTGATTGGTTGTCATGGGTTACTGCCTAGGAACAAATTGGCCCATTGTTGGGCAAATGGTAAAATGTAAATAATAAAAACCAGTTGGGAGAACTTACTTCTTTTAAACTCCTTATTTCTTTTAATTTGGTACATTTATTTAAATAGAGAAACAAGGAATACAAAAACAAATTATGAAACAGTATCTAGAGATTAACATCAGGAAATGTGTGGTCCTAAAGTATGGCCATTTGAGCCAAAGGTACACATTGTCTACAATACAGAACATATGTAACAATACTTCCCAGTCAATCTTAATCTATCTAAAGATTTATGGGAGCCATTGCAAAATACATACTGGGGGACCACCAATTTACACCAGGCCACATGCCCCACTCTGCCCCATGCAGGCAGCTTTCTGCTTCACCTCTGCAGGTCCTATCAGGGACAGGCCCAGGGAGTTATGTCATTGTGTTGAATCTTTCTGACCTTCAAATTGGGACTTTCTGATATATGTATAAGTGCAAAGACAAGTTACATTTTGCAACTCTAAGGGGCTGATTCACTAAGCTCGAGTGAAGGATTCGAATGAAAAATACTTCGAATTTCGAAGTATTTTTTTGGTACTTCGACCATCGAATTGGTTAAATTCGTTCGAATTCGAACGAAATCGAACGAATCGAACGAAAAATCGTTCGACTATTCGACCATTCGATAGTCGAAGTACTTGCCCTTTAAAAAAAACTTCGACCCCCTACTTCGGCAGGTAAAACCTACCGAAGTCAATGTTAGCCTATGGGGAAGGTCCCCATAGGCTTGCTAACCTTTTTTTGATCGAAGGATTTTCGTTCGATCGTTGGATTCAAATCCTTCGAATCGTTCCGAAAAATCCTTTGATCGATCGATCGAAGGATTAGCGCTAAATCCTTCGACTTCGATATTCGAAGTCGAAGGATTTCAATCCGAGGGTCGAATTTCGAAGTATTTTTAACTTCGAAATTCGACCCTTAGTGAATCGGCCCCCAATTGTCCATTGTCCTTCCAGCTTTCTGTACAACGAGAATGTCATTTGGGAGACAGTTTCCAAGATTTCCTACCCTCTTATTAATGACAAAAAAGGAAAATGTCACAATCTGCATGTTGAAATACTCCACTTGAATTTTTATAGACTGCACCTTCAGAATATGTTTTTAGAAAAAAAAATCAATCTGTATTTCTTTTATGTTGGGTAATCTTGAAATATATCTGTATATCTTATGTTGTTAATCTTGAAACACATTCAGTGGAATTAAGTTTTGATCTTTAAGGACCAGTAACACCATAAAGTGAAACAAACAAAAACATATAAAAATATATATTTTTTCATTTACATTTGTATCTTTGCTCTGACTGTTTCTTGGCAGCAAATATCTTCTTTTAAATGAGAGATGTTTTCATCCTATATTGATTTTATATTCGATAAATGTTATTTAACACTCCAATGAGTAGAAATGAAGATGGCTACCCCTTGTCTTCTCCACATCATATTTATATGAACTGTAGTAGTGTTATTCTTATGTAATCACACAGTTTTAACCAGTGGTGAGTTATAGTGCATTCATTAAATACCTTTACATTTTTGGTATTACTGGTCCTTTAACTAGACAAAACTAAACTAAGGACATGCCTAGGGCTCTGGTTGGTGCCAACTGTCATCCATGTGGTACAGGATGAACCTGCCAGAATAAAATAACTGAACCCAAATAGCTCTATACTGCACTAATAACATGAAAGGCATGTTTACACTGAGATTATACTGATAGTAACAGATGAAGATTTTTTTGGATTGTTTGCTTTTGTGATTGGCACCCTAGAGTGACACTGACATTCTTCTCAGATCAGTTACACTAATGTCTCAACTGCCATACCTTGCAATGTGTATTACTAGTGGCATTGTAGCATATTATCTGTAACTTGAAGTTTTCCTTTGGAATGTAATGTAGGAAACCGGACTAAGCTATGTCAAAAGTGTTCTCATTTATAATTATTTATATTGTAAATAGCTTTCTGAAGTCAATTTCAAGTTAATTGTGCCTAAAATGTATTTATTATGTGAAGATTCTTCTTTGGGTTTAAAAATATAGTTAACAAAACCAAATGCATTTGTGTCTGGATTTCTGTGTCACCGAAATGTTGATAAAATCAGATCATTTTCCATTTACCCTGACTTCCATGTAACCTGTTGTTTGGACAGCCCTGCTTAAAGGGATACTGTCATGGGAAAAACAGTTTTTTTCAAAATGAACCAGTTAATAGTATTCTGCACTGAAATCCATTTCTTAAAAGAGCAAACAGATTTTTTATATTCAATTTTGAAATCTGACATGGGGCTAGACATATTGTCAATTTCGCAGCTTCATGAGACTTGTGCTCTGATAAACTTCGATCACTCTTTACTGCTGTACTGCAAGTTGGAGTGATATCACCCCCTCCCTTCCCCCCCCCCAGCAGCCAAGCAATAGAACAATGGGAAGGTAACCAGATAGCAGCTCCCTAACACAAAATAACAGCTGCCTGGTAGATCTAAGAACAACACTCAATAGTAAAAACCCATGTCCCACTGAAACACATTCAGTTACATTGAGAAGGAAAAACAGCAGTCTGCCAGAAAGCATTTCCCTCCTAAAATGCAGGCACAAGTCACATGACTGGGGGCAGCTGGGAAATTGACAAAATGTATAGACCCATGACAGATTTCAAAATTGAATATAAAAAAATCTGTTTGCTCTTTTGAGAAATGGATTTCAGTGCAGAGTTCTGCTGGAGTAGCACTATTAACTGATTCATTTAGAAAAAAAAACATGTTTTCCCTTTAAGAATTTTGCATTGAACTGCTTTAGAAACTCCCATTCAAGTACTGAATTTCACAGCACAGTAATTAACGTGAAAAACATTGAATCCATTTTCATTGTAATTTTGTTCCTAACTAATCATTAGTACAGTTTCGTAGTTATACTTAAATGAGATAACATTAATGTACATACAGAGGATTGTATAGGAGATGGAAAGGATTGATGGTACAGCTGTCATAGATCACTTCCTGATCTTCTTAATATGCATCTGCATGGATAACAGACCATTTTAATGAGATTTCTTTCCTTCATTTGATTACACATTTACAACGAGTTCCCATTTTAATATAAAAGAGAAGTATTGTGTTCATTTTAGATACCATTTGTAACAGTTTTTTTTAAAAATGTATTTAACGTGTTAAAATGCTCTAGATGTCCCCCTTTCTATCATGTGATTTTGTAGCTTTCAACAATATCAACTGCTTCCCTTTTTCTCTATGTTAATACTTCAGTGTTACTTCATTATCTACTGGCATATATTGTTTAATTACCCCACCAAAATGGTAATAAAATAATAAATGACTGCCAATTGTGCTAAAATAGAACAACAGTTCATCTTCTGAAAACAAGAAGTCATGTTAAAGTACAACAAAAGGCCAAAAACATGGGTGTGCCAATTTGGTAATAATATGGTACCCTATGTGACCCATGTGGCTAACCTGGAATCCTAAACCAGTGCTCCTTCTTTTATGAGGCCTATTAAACTATACCTAACGGTGTACCAGATATGAAATCGATGTAGAAATGCCTCTTTGTTCAGATGTGATACAAAATAACAGCAAGGTACGAACTGCAGGAGGCCTAAAAGATAGATGACAAATTAGATGACAAATTCTTACCTACGGAAGCTAGATAACTGTATATATGGTTTGCATCAGCTTAATGCACAATGCATCAAGGCATCATCAAGGAGACAAAAATAAAAGTCAGTCAAATGTGACAAGCAAAAGGCGACAGGATTTTAGAATATGAAGAAAACAATGTATTATGCCAACCTCCATTTGTTTTTCCCTGTAGCTGTGCCTACACATAACATGAAAACAATTCTGCCATAAAATCTCACACTCAACACGGGTGAAGGGGCTTCATTTAAGATTGATCGTGCTTTTTGGCACGAGCAATCTTTAATGGACCCCCTCATGAGTCTACTAATCTAAAAAGCAAGCACCACAATCTTCATAAATTTGCCCAAATGGACTTCTGTAACAAAGAAAAACTTCAGTAGCTTTTAGCTTTGTTAAAAAGCCATTTTTGCCATTTTTTGGCATGAAACCCCTCGTGATTAGTAAATTCACACTGGTTTTCATTAAAGATTGCTTGTGCTGAAAAGCAATCTTAAATTGACCCCTTACAGTTTAACTTGCAACCAGGGCCGCCATCAGGGGGGTACAGAGGGTACTCCTGTACCGGGCCTAAAGGGGGGCCCGGCTGTGCTGCACTTCTGGAAATAGTCGGGCCCCCTTGACATTAACCTTGAATGCTCACATATACCTGTACACACATTCCTGAATGATATACTGTAAACAATAACAGTTAATCCAAATAGTTGCAAAAAACAATACATATAATATGCAGGTATACATAAAGCTTTAAATAGCGCTTGTGGCGAACATACATTTTGCCTATTGTTTTAATCACAAAAAAATATGTTTTTTGTTATTTCTTGCTTTTAACAGGGCAAACAGACAAACTGAAGCTACTCCATGTTTGGTTCTTGCGAGGCAGATAATTATATATATATAATAAATAACCCTCTTGTTGTGACTGCTATTAACAGGAGTTCATTATGCAGGTGAATTATCTTTGTCCTGAAATCTAATTATCTACCTCACGCAGGGTATCCTGCATCTTTAAGCAATGCAATTAATGAACTGCTATCACAATAATATCCAGCAATGCTTGTACAAAAAAAGGCAATTCAGTTGATTTGACAAATCATATGTTAAAGGAAATACAGTATTTTATATTTTTAGTCTCATATACTACTCAGAACTTTAGTTGTGTTGCATTTTTATACAATGTCCAGGAAGTTCACTAGAAATTGAAACGCCTCCTTACCTTTTCCTTATAGATATTTCACTCTTCAAAAAACAGTATTGCAAATCAATAATAGAGACATTATGGAACAGTTGGCAGCAGAGAAAGAAAACAACCTGGACCAATATCTGGGACACTTGGGGGCAGATTCATCAAGGGTACTGTCCCTTTAAGAATTTGACTATTTGCCATCTAAAACCTGCCAAATTGGTGTTTTAGCCTAGGGGGGGGGGTGGACCTTTGAAAATCTAGATTTTTTTTAAAATTCAATTTGATTCGTGTTTACAGGTCTATCCTATTTACCCGAATGTAAAAAAAATCAAATTTTTTTCAGAATTTCGATTGGTAATTTTCTTTTCAGAATTTCGTGTTTATGAGAGTTTTTAGAAACTCTCATAAATTCAAAATTAGACCCTTGATTCTGTAAATCTGCTCCTTAGTATAGTTTAAAAGAGATACACAGAGTCCTGGCCTTGATATGAAAACCTATGTAGCATTCTGTTATTACATGATAGCTACTTAGTTTTTCTTTTTATCTCATTTTAGCTATTAAACTTTCTGTTTATTTTTCCTTTTGTGAGAAAATTGTGACCCACCTCTTATTTTTTTTTTGTTTAATTGACATTCTATGAATTTCTTACGACTTTATTGCTGATATAAAACTGCTTCTTGTAATTAATCAAATGTCATATTATAAAAAATTGCATTCCGTGTTCGGTATCATCCAGATGCTTTGTATTTGTTAGGGGAAGGATCAAACAAAGATGAGATACAGTACACCTGGGAGCAGATAAGCATCTTTTCACTTTCTGACCATAAAAATGACCAGCAAACATAATGTAACTTGTACCATATATTTTATTTGTTTTTCATTAATGGTACTGCATAAAAGTCTGAAGCTATTTTGAAATAAATTAGCTCATTAGCACTCACCAATTTTCCTTTTAGGCACCAGCCAACTATGTAAATAAATTGACACAGTAATAATAAGTAGTTAGCATACAGAGATCACTGGACAATTTTGCCTCATTGCTTTTGTCTCAGAAGGGTATCATATATATCTAATGCTTCCAGCTCCAATCACAGGATTCCCCTTTTTTATACAGGGTGAAAAGAAAAAGAAATTATGCCATCATTTTGTCTTGCATTAAATTGGTTTCTGTGAAAAAAATCTCCAATTGTGCTGTCTTTCTCATTCTGCTGGAAAGTTCCCTACACAATCGCTGATCCTGGCTTGTATCAAACAGCAATAGAGAGGTAGAGCAGAACTCAGACTTGAATTTATAATATGGTAATGGTTATTCTGGAATAAAAACAGGAATTGATAGTGATACACAGTAAGTAGGCGTAGTAATTGTGGGTCACCCCACACTGTTTTATATTCATGTGGGCACCTTTGCAACAAAAGAATAAACTAGCTTACAAATTGTCCATTTTATAAAAGAAGGATTTTCATTTGCTATGCAATCTGTTTTGCACGCAAGGAAGCAAATTCCCTTTGGGATAAAATGCTTGTTATTTTACATGAATCAAAAAAAAAACATATGCACTATATATGATTAATTAAGAAACACTGTATTATATATTATATATAGAGGTAAATATAGAAACACTAATTTAAATAGACTCAGGATCCAAGATAGACAATATGCACTACACCATATGGTAACAGAAGAATTATAGCACAAAAATAGACGGCAGTAAGAACTAGGAAAAAAAAGCTAGTGCATCCATACTAATATGTGATCTTCACTGGAATGAGACTGTAATTAAACAAGGTACCAGTCATTTTGATGATTATTCCATTCCCCTCAATTTGCAGTAGAGGAGATGGTAGCATCACTTGGGGGTCTTTAACCAACAATTTATAGTATCTTGGTCAGTCAGAAAGTAAATGATGCTCTGCCTTCCAGCCAATCTTTTATTCCATATCATATGGCTGCTGCTATGTTACATATAAGTAAGCAAATGGTCAGATTGTCATTTTGTTTGCTCTGAACCATGCCTACCACTGAGCATTATACATTGGCACTGGCCAATTTTGTTATTACACCTATGGGTAAAGTAGACAAAGTATCAAAATGCTCATGCATATTTGTACAAAGCTTCATCAGGGTTCTTAAATGCTATAAGTATATCCTGGTTATGTTTACAGGTCAAGTTCCTTGTCTTAATAAATATTTATTTAAGCTTGTGACTAATAGTCCATCAGTAGTCTTTCTACTTTTTGTCAAAGATTAGGTAGGGGCGCTTTGGAGACTGATGGCGGAAGGGTGAGTCCTTGAGGCAGGAGTTGAATGTGCCTAGGGAACACGTAAAGGGACGGCAGGAACAGGTTGAAGAGGGCAATGATTCCGACTGGAACAGATGAAGGGGGAACAGGACGGAGAGGGCGAAGGTCAGGACTGGAACAGACTGGATAGGACAGTACAATGAGGGCGTAGATTGGGGGCAGACTGAAAGAATGAGACAGGATGGTGTAGGCGTAGATCTGGGGGACAGGCTAGCAGGAGGACAAGATAGCGGGAGGACAGGATACAGAAGGAGACTGGAGCAAAAAGGGACTGGAGCAAAAGGAGACTGGAGCAAAAGGAGACAGGACTGGATAGCAGGAAAGGGAGGAAAAGGCAGGGCAAGATGCAGAATGAGATGAGGGGTTACAAGGCACAAGGCGTGGACAGGAAGCAAGAATCTGGAACAGGCAAGGCAAGGTCAGTACAAGGTCAAGGCAGGGAAAGGTTTGGAGTGAGAAGCAGATCAAGATACAGAATAGCAAGGGGCAAGGTTACAAGTCAGAACAGGAAGACCCAGCCTGAAGGCTAGTAAGGGTGACAGTTTCGGAGAAAAGCCTTTTACTGTCCTAGATACAGTATTCTTGGAACTATGTCTGAATGACATTTTCTTCTATCTGTACTCACTTCATAAGCAAAGGGTGGTCCTGAACAAGGATTAGACTTTAGTCCATGTCCAAAGGTTGGACCTTCAAGTGGAATTTAAACTGTTCGACAATCACTGCCCCAGAGTATAAATTTTTATTTTTTTTACCATAGGAACAAAGGTTACATATTATATTATGGGCTAATGTATTTCCACATGTATTCTAGTTCTATACAGTAGGTACTATATAGACCTATGGAAGCCTCACAGCAATTGTCCTTGGTTGGAGCTAACAAGCAGGTACTCAAAATATACAGTGGCTCTATAAAAAAACATTGATGAGGTTTTTTTGTAGACCGAATTCAATGTCAAGTGTCCAGAGAAAATAAAATAAATTGTTTATGCATTTGTATTACCTTTTGCCTTGTTTGCTGAACACATATCAATGTTTGTCAGATGAAGTTAGTTGCATTTACAGTACCAAAAATGTGTCACCAATCTAGCTGTAGAACATAAAGGTTTCTAGAGAGCAACTACATAAACATAATATCCTAGTTATGTTTACAGGTATGTATACTCCCCCCATTGCTAGCATTCTCAGTATAATGGGGGCTGAAGCCCAACAATAACTTATTTATTTTGCATTATTTCATAGGAGACTTCTTTCTAATTTACCTTATGCTATTTTGACAATTATAGTCAGCAGTTCTTCTGCTGATAATGTCCTGATCTTAGTCTTGGGCCCCTGGAGACAACAATAAGACACAAGATGACTTCACCCAGTCCAAAGGATATTCTTTGCTAAACATTACAATAAAACCCTGCATTCACTTCATCTTTTAAGAAGGGATTCTTCTTTAATAAATGTTGCCTTATTCTAAATAAATAAATAAATATGCCACTTACAGATTTGGGAATGTTATGATAGAACAATTTACTATGCAACTGAAATGTGTTATTGTGACACCTCAATCGTATGAAATGCTGTAAATTTCCTTTAATGAAAGGTAGTTCAGATTAGAAAGCCGATTAAAAATATTTTGCCTAGTAGAGAAATAGCTATTTCATGTTATATTGATTTTTAGCCTCAAGAGAAATATATAGTAAACACCAATTTGTCAAAGAGGGGAAAAAATCCAAGATAGTATTCTTCTGAAGGTATAAATAAAGTCATAAACAAGAAAGTATGGGATAATGATAAATGTCATTCTCTAAGGGGCAGATTCACTAAGGGTCGAATTTCGAAGTTAAAAATACTTCGAAATTCGACCCTCGAATTGAAATCCTTCGACTTCGAATATCGAAGTCGAAGGATTTAGCGCTAATCCTTCGATCGAACGATCGAAGGATTTTTCGTTCGATCGAACGATTAAATCGTTCGAATCGAACGATTCGAATGATTTTAATTCAACGATCGAAGGAAAATCCTTCGATCAAAAAAAGATTAGCAAACCTATGGGGACCTTCCCCATAGACTAACATTGACTTCGGTAGGTTTTACCTGCCGAAGTAGGGGGTCGAAGTTTTTTTTAAAGGGCAAGTACTTCGACTATCGAATGGTCGAATAGTCGAACGATTTTTCGTTCGATTCGTTCGATTTCGTTCGAATTCGAACGAATTTAACCAATTCGATGGTCGAAGTACCAAAAAAATACTTCGAAATTCGAAGTATTTTTCATTCGAATCCTTCACTCGAGCTTAGTGAATCAGCCCCTAAATGTAATGAAATATATTTGAAACATAAATTGCAAAAACCATAAGATGACTGTGATTCCAGTGTAAATAACATTCTATATTTTGCAAGGTAATAATGGTTAGATTTGTAACATTGTTGCAGAAGGAACACTTTGTGATGCTGAACAACAATTTTATAATGTTAATATAAATCATACAGTCTCAGTATCAAGGATTAGGTACAACAGGGAAAGTACGTTTTCATTTCATAAGCTTAATTTTTAAGACGTTTTCCTCTAATAATTAAGGTTCTTTGTATTTTTATTTGCAGCAGTGGGATGACTTGACTCAACCATGAAAGCCCATAAATTATACTGTTGTATATCTACTCACATAAATGTTCCATGTGTGCCCTTTGGTGGACCAACTCGAATGTAGTCTTTCCTTAGCTGCATTGAAAGGGTGTGTAAGCAGTGTTGCCTAGCCATATGTTGCCCAAATGTTGCAGGACTACAGAGCACATCATACTGAATGTTATTATCCAAGGGTAAAGTATATTTTGAGCTGTAGTCCTGAAACGTTTTTCAAAGCAATATTGCTCAATAAAGCATTTCTACACTTCATCAGGGCTAGAGGTCCAATGGTCTCAAGCTGGAAACACATTTTTTAAATGAAGGACAACTAAAAACTGGTATCTGCTCTTCTGATGATTGATTATTGGGAAGCAACATTACACAGCAATCTCCACTGTTAGACTGATTTACTCCTGGTAAATAGTATTCTTACTGGTAAATCCTTTGCATGAGCTTAATTCACCTACTTTTGAGAGTTAGAAGGCGCAGTATAACAAGTACTTGTCCTTTAATGCCTAATTGCTTTGCTCATCTATCACATTAGGATTTAAGTTTATTGCTGCATATGTCCAAAGTCCAGGACCTTATATTTAAGGAAGAACAGGTTGGCATATTATTACAGAAACCTTTTAAAAGCTCTCATTGTAGAAGTATCCAATAAATGAACTACACAATCCTCACAAAGTGGTTCTACACTCCCTCCAAGCTAAAACTTACATATAAACACCAATGGATGAGGTTGGAGATGCATTCAAGTTCAGGGAACCATTCTTCAAATCTTCTGGGACTGCCCATTAATCAAACCTCCCTGGGGATACTTATGTAATATGACAAACTAAATTAGGGGATTGGACATCCCCAGAGATCCAGCATATATTTTGCTCTTACACTGAGACACTTCGGTGTCCTGCTTCATACACAGTACCAAACCAGACTTGCTTAATGCAGCTAAGCTATTGATACTGGCAAGATGGAAATCCTCCCAACCTCCTTGTGAAGGTCAATCAGATACATAAATTTAAGTAGCACTCTGCTATTACGCTGGAACA
The DNA here is from genome assembly GCF_017654675.1 of Xenopus laevis. Taxonomy (NCBI): domain Eukaryota; kingdom Metazoa; phylum Chordata; class Amphibia; order Anura; family Pipidae; genus Xenopus; species Xenopus laevis. Next base: position 85,289,558 of record NC_054379.1, read on the forward strand.
ATACAAACAAAAAAACACTAGCATGCTTGAGATGGATCCCTTCCCTGCAATCACCAACAACTCCACCATGTCATTGTCTTCAATTTAATGTTATCTTCTTGACAAGATGTTATAAAAGCATGCTTCCTTTTCCTAGTTGCTGTTCCTGTTGATATCATGATTTGAGGACTGTACCTTTCATTCAGTTAAGCTGTTGTTTGTTTTCCACCTATCATCAATAAAATTATATTTAAAAAAATGAATGTTATATAGGAATATGGAGTACACTCTACAAAACAGTGAGTTGGTATGGTGGTAATAGTAATAGTACCCACAGAAGTTAGTTTATTTTTTATGTTTAAAACGTATATTTGTTTCAGTTGTTCAAATTATGAACTAGTTAGAATCAGTTGTGTTTGTAGTATATTCATCTGTACTCAGAGGAACTTCAGTTGTGATGCTTACTTTGTACAGAAAAGATCAAATATGGCAGAAGGAGAACACAGCACAGAATTAATTTCTCTCTTTGCTTTATGGTACAAATATTAAGACATATACAAATATCATCTTGAAAGGTTCTTAATTATTACAGGCTCTATGACCTTTTAACCATAGAACATGATATCAATAAGCCTTCCTGAGTAAAAATACAGATCATAATAATTTTTGCACTTCAGACTAGTTTCATATAAATGCCAAAATGATACTACTTGTGCATATATAAAGGTTATATTTATCTACTAACTTTGCTGTAATAATGCAGAAAGAGGGTCAACACTAGGGATGTAGCGAACGTCGGAAAAAAAGTTCGCGAACATATTCGCGAACTTGCGCAAAAATGCGAGCGGTTCGCGAACGGTTCGCGAACGGTTCGCGAACGGTTCGCGAACCCCATAGACTTCAATGGGAAGGCGAACTTTAACATCTAGAAAAGACATTTCTGGCCAGAAAAATGATTTTAAAGTTGTTTAAAGGGTGCAACGACCTGGACAGTGGCATGCCAGAGGGGGATCAAGGGCAAAAATGTATCTGAAAAATCTGCCTGTGTGTGCTTGGAAGAGATAGTGTAGGGGGAGAGCTGTTAGTGATTTCAGGGACAGATGATAGTAAGCTTGCTGGCTAGTAATCTGCTTGATACTGCTCTGTATTGGAGGGACAGAAGTCTGCAGGGATTTGAGGGACATTTTAGCTTAGGTAGCTTTGCTGGCTAGTAATCTACTGTTCTCTTTAAACAACTGCCATACGTTGACCTTGTAGGCATTGTTTGCCCAGTTTTTTTGGACGCAGCCACTGAAGCACAGTTGCCAGAAAAAATATGCCATATAAATGCTGAAAATAGTAATTTATACACTACTACAGCGGTAGTAAAATAAAAAAAAGTAAAATAAAAAAAATGAATATTAAAAAAAAAAAATTAAAGTTGGTGCTGCTGAACTACTAGGAGCAGCAGATTAGCACACCAGTCCCACTCCCCAACACTGCTAGACTAATAGCACTGGGCTCTTATAGTAGTAGTAGTAGTAGTAGTAAAACAACAAAAAAATAAATAAAAGCAGTCCTTACAAGGACTACTGTTATTGCAGCAGTCAGCAGATGAGATCAGAAGCAGGACAGCTGCCCACTGCAGCTACATACAGAGCACTGCAGTAGAAGGTAGATTACTAGCCAGCAAAGCTACCTAAGCTTAAATGTCCCTCAAACCCCTGCAGACTTCTGTCCCTCCAATAACAGAGCAGTATCAAAACGATTACTAGCCAGCAATCTTTCAACTGTCCCTGAAATCACTAACAGGCAGCAGCTCTCTCCCTACACTATCTCTTCAGCACACACAGGCAGAGTGAAAAAACGCTGCAGGGCTTCGGTTTTTATAGGGAAGGGGAGTGGTCCAGGGGAGAGCTTCCTGATTGGCTGCCATGTACCTGCTGGTCTGGGGTGAGAGGGCAAAAAAAAGCGCCAACAATGGCGAACCCAAAATGGCGAACGTCGCGCGACGTTCGCGAACTTCCGGCGAGCGCGAACACCCGATGTTCGCGCGAACAAGTTCGCCGGCGAACAGTTCGCGACATCTCTAGTCAACACATGCATTACAAAAGTATACAGCGTGTCTGGAATTTTTAAAAATGTGCAAATTGTATAAAAGGGAAATTATTTTTTTAAAAGAAGAAACTAGTAACCTGTGATATTCCTTTATTGTTTTGCATTCAGGTATATAAAGGATTATTACAAAAACTCTTCTAATATCTTTTCAACAACAGAACATTAAAAGACCGAGATCTGTAACAGAATTGAAAAATATTGTTAGTCATGATGAGAAAAATGATGAGCAAAACGGTTTTCGATTTCACTTTGCTCAAAAATTAGCAAAACCAAGAAATTTCAGTGAATGCACTGGGGTCAATAAGAAGGCAAAATTACATTGCAGTAAGGCATTTTTGTTGGGGCTGGTTCACAAGATGTGCAAGTTTTTGCACAGTCCCCTGCCAATTGACACTTGTCAAGTACAACAACAAAATACCTCTGATGCATCCATCTTGACATGGGTATGTTGGATGGGCCACTTTTTTATGCAAAATAGACCACATGATGAAATTGTGTCTTGGATTCATTAAAAAACAAAATCACCGTTGGGAAAACTGAAAATGTCCCCACAAATCAGTTCCCTCATTCCAAATCATTATTCAAAATACACATTAATGAACACCTGAATGCAAACTTCCTGTAAGAAAAACAAGTTAAATGGGACAAAGTCCATAACTTCTTCAGCTACACTGACTGTGTCAGCAGAATTAAACTTTAAATGGATCTTGAGAATATTTATCACATATGCTATCATAAAATTGCATTTACCGAATTTAGCAGTCTTACTCCAAAAAGTAGAGTTTAAAGCCTAGTTTATTATTTAAAAAAAAAAAATCAGGAGTAAGCAACTTAAGATACAAAAGCTATTCAAACCTACTCCTGTTATAATAAAAATAACGTATTGCTCTTACCATATATCTTTCTTATTATTATAAAACTTGTTGATTAATGTAAGGGCATCCTTCCTATCTGTTAGCAGTGATCTCGTGTAAATCTGCTCTATGTGTCTCCAGTTCTGCTAACTGAAAAAGATGTATTTAATGAGTTTTTTCAAATCACACAATGGATCCCTTGCAACAATAATAAATACAGTTGTGGTGGGATGCACCCAAGTTGTGACCTCTATATCTTGCTTAGTAGATACCTACTCAAATGTTATTTTATCACCATCCTTACGGCAGGGTCCACGCAAAGACGTTTAGGTGGTAATTAAGTGCAACACCAAAATCTTTACAAGTGCCAATGTGTGTACTCTAGTGGCTTTCACAGTACAGAAAACAGATGTGTCAGAAACATTAACATTACCCATATGATACCACAATGCTGCATGGAAGTGCTTGGCTACACAGCCAGTGGCTGTCAGTCTCAGGGACTCCCCTGCCAACTCCCAGTACCCTGCTATAAGAGAGAAGAATGGATGACCTAGTTGTCCATTTAGCCATAGACTCAATGTCCACATACTTGGTATGTAAAGGGATTGGGGTCAAAGGCATGGTTCCAAGAAATCTTTAGGGATCGTTAAGATCCTTCTGAAGAAAATGAGATTAATTTGAGTTTTAGTAAGTAACCCCTTAGTGTTTCTTGAATATGTGACACAAATGCGGCATTGACTGGGACTTGTACACTATTGGTTTAATGTCCTATCCTATCGAGCAATGTCTTTCTGTTAGGAGGTCAAATTTTATCATTTTGTGCTTCCTGCTCCCAAGAAGGATTGATATATTGTAAAAACGAGTTTTAGCTGTGTTTGGTAGAAAAAAAAAAATACTAGATGCTTGTCATTTCATAAGGATCTTCTATTTCTAAGCTGTAGTGATCTATATTGACTTCTCTTTCTCTTGCTATTGTTACATTTACTCTCCTTTTTGAAAAGTGATAGCAAGTGGGAAGAGGGGTATTTGGACATTTAAATGTAAAGAACAAAATCCCCTTTTGGCTGCTCCACTTAGGAACACACATACATTCTTTTGAGTAAGTAGCATTTTGGGCTTTTGCAGTTCTATTTGCTCTAAGCAATTTGTTTGTGGCTCCCTTTTTTCCAGTCATCGATTCCCATATTAGATAATAAGAACTAAGCCAGAGGTTCACTTTCTCTGAAAAATTGTATGTTCAGATCAGTAAAAAGGAAGGGATTAAGATGTTATTTTGTTTTCTGCCTTGCTGCTGTGTCTTTTAAATGTGCAGCAACCCCTTGTTAAAATGATTATGAATCCAGATGGACACATTTCTGTTAAATATGGAAATGACAACCTAGTGAAATGTTGTATTGATGGCTAAGAGGTAAACCATGTGTATATTAATCTTGTTTTCCCTTACGCTATACGAAGTCATCTGCTAATAACAAGCTTACCTCTGTGGCTGTCTGGAACATCTGCATCTGGTGAATTCAAGGCTATTAGGTAGAAATATTGAGAAAACATGTGGTTTGATGAGAAGTGTAGTTAGGGTCATACCCCCTATAGCATAGAACACTTGCTTCTTCCAGTGATCAATGTAGGCAGCTTGTAATATGTAACAACAGCTGTGCTTGATTACCTTATCCCAACTCATTTTCAAGTTGTCAGGCTTGTCAAATAGAAAGTAAGTTATTTGATTCATTTGGAATTTCATCTTTTATAGTCAGACTCTTAACAACAGAATCTCCTTAAGAAATATAGTATGCAGCCTCTGGTACTAGCCACAAATTATCACCTTTAGGGAATGAAACAGTTAAAAGGAATTTTTTTAGAAAAGGCACATTCCAATATGTAACAAATTTAAGAAACATTATTATCCATACCAACAATAAGGGAGCAAGCGGTGCAAAAAGCCTCAATTAAAGAAAAGTGAGGACACCATACCAAATATATTTGTAAGTTCAATGAAAAGAATTTAAAGATAAGGGAAAAATCACACAAACTACCCCAGTCTGTGGGTAGTAAAAATTTAAAAATCACCTATTAGTAAATGAAAAATGGCTAACGCATGAAATGCGTTAGGCCTTTTTCATGTCCTAATAATTTTTTTTTTTAATTTTTACTATTCTTGTTTTTGACTATTTTTTGGGAAATCTCACATGACATTTTCAATGTTCAGCCCAAACCAACAATAGCCTTGTGTTTTATTCATTTAGGTGATCAGTTTGTGTAAAAATGGGAGGTTAATTGGAGGTTCATTTTTATTTTAAGACAGTAGATGCTTTTAAACTGAAATTACTAAGAAAATGCACAACTTTTTAGTCTTTCTTTGTTATGCTTACTAGACTATTCTGCAAATAATTAGCATCCTTCTCAATTACAAGTAACACTGTTATACTTGAAAAGAGATGCATTATGTGTATATGAAGGGGAATTTAGAGTTTTTTACAAAAGTATAAGAGGGTAATGGTGAGGCCTTCAGCTGTCAGAGGAGGCTGTATTTAGACAACAAATGCTACAAGTGCTACAGATTGCCCTTCCCTGGAATGCATGGCGAATTAACTGTCACATATACTTCTCTGTTTAGAAGTTTAAAGTTTGCCTTGCCTCTCTTCATCGCTTTTCCACTGTTAATCTGTTAATTTTTTAAACACTATTTTATCACAACACTATGGAAGTAGACTTGCAGCTTGGACCCCCTATTATGTTTTTTAAAAAGGCAAATTATCAGTATTCATTTCAAATCTCTGTTCTGACTGCAACATAATGCGTAGATAATGGAATCTCTGGATAATCTTATTATCTCCCTGGGAGACTGCACAAAGAACACTTATGTCGTAAGGAATAATGCAGGTCAGAAAAGTTATTTTCTAAATTGTCTTCCATAAGTCTAGAGCAGAGTTTTATAAAGCTATTAATTCCTTCCTGTAGATCTCTTGTCTTTGTTACAAAAACCTTGGAATCAAAAATCTCTTAATAGGAGCAGCAGATGGGTATGTTACACAAAATACCCACTTTTATTTAAACAGTTGAGGTCTTAACGTTACATGCACCTATGCTAAAAATTTTCAAACCCTAATTTTCACAGCTTCGCTCTTATCATGTTACAATTCATTGACAGTGTTAAATTTAATAGGGTGTCCACTTTATTGTTGCATGAGATCATTGAAAAGTAATTGTTAGACACCGATTTATTTTAGCTTTTCTTTTCCATATCGATTTCCTGGGGGTCAAAAGTTTACATACAATTTGCTAGTTTTTCATGACATTACCTTTTAATTGCTTGATTTGAGGACATGCTTAGCCTGCCACAAACCTCTCATAATGTGTTTCTGGAATTTTGCCCATTCTTACGGACAGAAATGGTGTTAATCTGATTTGTGGACCTCCTTGCTTTGACATGCCTTTTCAGCTACATTTTTCTAATTTAAGCCATTTTGTTAGAATTTTGGAAGTATCTTTGAACATTCCAAACGTTTCCAAAATTTTCACTTGGGCTATGAAAATTAAGGTGTGCACAAAAAAACATTTTCGATACATGAACAAAAATTTGGGACTTAACCCCCAACTATAAGCCCATAGGCAACATAAATTCTTAGATAATCAGAAAGTAAGTAAAAAGGCAATATTTATTCACAACCATGCCCTTATGCACTATGCACATATAAATACAATTAAAAACATGGGGTTTTGCATGTGGGAGAAGGGATCCCTCTCAAGTAGATGCTTAGGGGCAGATTTTTCAAAGGTCAAGGTGAATTTTCGAATGAAAAAAATTCAAATTCCAAGCTATTTTTTGTGTACTTCGACTAGGGAATAGTCCAAATTCAATTTGAATTTGAAAAAAATGGGAAAATTCGAATATCGAAATTTATCATGTACTAACTCTTTAAAAATTCGAGTTTGACCAGTCACCATTTAAAACCTGCCGAATTGCTGTATTAGCCTATGGGGGACCTCCTAGAACCTATTTGGAGTCAATTGGTGGACTTTGAAAAATCAAAGTTTTTTTTTGTCGAAAAACGTCAAATCGAATTCGATCGAATGCGTTATTCCTTCGATTGGTATGATATGGATTCGGCCAAATACAGACCTATTCGATCGAAAACGGACCTATTCGACCAAAAAAAAACTTTGACTTAATTTCAGTTGGTCTTTTTGAAGTTTTTTCAATTCGAAATTCGACCCTTGATAAACATGCCACTTAATCTTACAATCCGATATTGGTGAATCAGATCTTAGAGAAATACATACAAAGTTATATATGCAGGCTAACCACCTTATCCATACTATTCATGCATATATATCAAAGTATGACATATGCAATAATGTTAGGCATCTGTTAGCATAAATGTGTAACATGTCCCAGGACTCAGAGGCCTTGTAGTGAACAGAAGTGATATGAAGGCGTGATGACAATAAGTTATTCAATATAACTGTTATTCCAGTGGTGGAATGTAATTGTATGAATTCAGGCCTGATTGGGCTAACAACCCAAATGCGTGTTATAAAGGTTTAATAAAACCTATCCCAACGTTCCAGAAATAAATTCCGGTATGATAGTTCAGTTGGTGCTCTGGTGGTGATACTGATTGTTAAAGTTCAAGCTCAGTTAAATTAAGTAACTGTAGGCAATGTTCCATCCACAGCAAAACAATAAATTCAGCAGCACTCCTATATGTGATTCAATTGTTTATTCGTGCCATTAGCAAAGCGACAATTCGGGCTATTCCAGCCCTTTATCAAGCTAGGCAATGTAGGCAGTGTTCCATCCAACAATTAAATAAGCGGACTTGAAATCGCAGTGTTACATACACCTGCTACATTAAAGTCTACACCATAATTGTGGGTGCCTTTCCAATATCACTCAGGGTGCTGAAATTTCCTGCTTGAGCACGAAAGTAAAAAAGAAGAACTTTACCGACCATGTATTAGGTCCTACTGCCACAGAGCTACATCTAATCTATTGGGTCGGCCCGTTGTCCATCCAGCCTCAGACCATCTTTAATCTAGCAGGTGTATGTGGCACTGCCTATTTAATAGTTGTAAGGAACACAAACAAATTGACTACGGGTACTTAATTTAACTGAGCTTGAACTGTAACAATCAGATATCACTGCCAGAGCACCAACTGAACTATCATACGGGATAGGTTTTATTAAACCTTTATAACACGCACTTGGGTTGTTAGCTCGACCAGGCCTTAATTCATGCAATTACATTCCACCACTGGACGGTTATATTGAATAACTTATTGTCATCACGCCATTGTATCACCATCTGTTCACTACAACATTTTGCAGATTTATGCTAGCAGATGCCTAACATTATTCCATATGTCATACTTTGACTTGCTTTTTACCATGCATGAATAGTATGTATAAGATTTTTAGCCCGTATCAGTGCTGGGCCAATCCAACCAGGCTCCCTAGGTGACCCAGCCGGCCACTGCGCTCCCCTCCATGCTTGCATGCATGCTCCCCTCTGTGTGCGCGCCCAAGCGCAGTGTGCGCACACATGCACAAAGCACCTGTGGGGAGAGCAGGGGACAGCGCCTGAGCTAAGATGAAGGGGAAAGTGCCAGAGGGTAAGGTAGAGGGAGGGGAAAAAGCACCAGAGGAGAGGAGAAAGAGCCAGAGGGGAGGGCAAAGAGCCGGAGGGGAGGAGAAATAGCTGGAGGGGAGGGAGAGCAGTGAACATAGGGATAGGCAGAAGACAGGCACCTGTCCAGTGCCCCCCTTTTATTGCACCCTAGGCAGGTGCCTCTTCTGTCTACCCCTAGTTCCAGCCCTGGCCTGCATATATAACTTTGTATATATTTCTCACACATCTGATTCACCGATATCGGATTGTGAGATTAAGCATCTACTTGAGAGGGATCCCTTCTCCCACATACAATACCCCATATTTTTAATTGTTTTTAAATGTGCATAGTGCATAAGGGCATGGTTGTGAATAAATATTACCTTTTTACTTACTTTCTGATTATCTAAGAATTTATGTTACCTATGGGCTTATAATTGGGGGTTAAGTCCCAAACATTTGTACATATTTCTAACTTTGAAAGTATGCTTTAAATCACTGTCCTGCTAGAAGACAATGTATCAACAAAGTTTCTGGTTGAAGTCTTACGTTTCTACATAAAGTTCCTTTCTTATGTCCCTTTTCCAGTAACCCCCCAGCAACATGCTGCCACACCCATGCACAGAGTTTGGATGGTGTTTTCATCTTAAAAGCCCCAGCCTTCTTCTTCATACATAGTGTTTGTCATATGACTAATTAGTTCTATTTTCTTTTATCTCACCAGAGAACCCCAAGACTGGGTATTTGTCATCAGCTGCAAACTTCAGTCTGGCTTTTTTGTGCTGGGCTAGGAGTAGGGGCTTGTTCCTTGCCCAACAGACTTTTAGGCCATGGTGATGAAGGAATCTCTTAATGTTGGTTGTTTATACTCTGGTACCTAAGGTTATGAGCACACAGACTGAAGGCCTTCACCTTTTTGGAAATTGTTCCTAAGGAGAAACCTGACACATGTTTGGGTCTGAGGGCTCAAGTGAGTTGCTTGTATTTTCCAATGGTATCAAGGGCAAACACGAAGTGGCTCTAAGGTAGATCCTTAAATACAGCCACAGGTGCTCTCCCGTGGAACTAATAATTAAGACAAAGAAGTTACAGCTCATTAAATCCAATTGTGGAATCTTCAAGACAGGGACAGGGAAAGTCAGCTTGACCCACAGGAAATCAGATACATATTATAAATAAAAACTTAAATTGGTCTCCAAGCTATTGCTCTGAAATACCTACATAGAAGAATATATTGCACAGGTAATGTATGGTAACATGATAAAAGTGTAATTGTAAAAAAGTAAATTCCAAATTGTTTTAACATATCTAGGTAAACTATATATAATATATAAATATATTCAGTCCATCTCTGTTGGCAATAGAACAAGCATTTGCCTTTTTTAATGTCCATTTCTATTATCAAATAATAAGATCTTATAATCAGTATCATGTTTTGTTTCCCACAGCATTATAGCATGAGCACAAAATGCATGGAAGCATTACAGATAATACATGCAAGGTGCAAAATAAAGGTGGTGATTTTTAAGCCATAAAAATATACACGAACAGTCTGTAGTTAGATTTGTCCTTTGGCTATTATTGTCTTTTCCTCCCGTTGCTAGTAAACTTGAGCTTTATCTTATATTTGGAATGTAGCCCAGATTCTGGATTTGAAAGCACTGAAAGCCACTTAAATAGAATTATTAAGACAGTATTACCTAAAATCCTTGTACAAATAGTTTTAGCTCAGTGCAAAACACAGTCGCTCCCTTAGTGAGTTCTTGGTTGCTACATACTTAGATATTCTGTTTAGCATTATGTTTTGTCTTTGGTTGCTATTAGTTTCCCTGAATCCATAAAAATATATCTCTTTTATGATGGCAAACTTCCCCAGTTCTTAGAGGGGAAAAGGCATTCTTTAAATGCAGTCCTTTTCTAAATCTCTGATTGTTTCTAGGAGAGAAGAGATAGCTCAGCCAACTCAAAAGAGATATTCTTTCAGTCAGCTATTGATCTCTGTCGCTTCTCAAAATCCTTCAGTATTGGCTGTTAGGATTACTATAATGCTGTAATCATTCCTGTTTAAAATTCAGATTTGTGGAGGACTTTAAGCAGCTAACATCAAAGGAAAAGAAATGCCCTTGAAACGATCAATTTTGTTCATTAAATATGAATGCTTTGGGGTACTTCTGGTTCCTCAGTTTATTCTATTAATTAAAATAATTAAAAATAATTAACAATGCTAAGTGACCTTAACAGAATAGCTTTTATTGTCCTAGGATTGTAGATACATTTTCTTTTTTAACTTTTTGTTTAGATTTAATTCCCTATACAGAAGGTGTCTTAAAGTACCTTATTTCATAGCAGTGGTTCCCAAACTATTGTGATGCCCCTCCATGGGGGCTTGGAGCAGTAGTCGGAGGGCAAGTTAGAATTAGAAGAAAATGGCTATGTGTTGTACTGAATACACATGAAAGCCCAGGGCAGTTAGCGTTAGCTTTGGGGGGGACATGTATTTGCTCACCTAGATATGCTTGAAACTATGACCAAATGACTGATTTACTGATTTTTTCTCATATTTCTATGAGCTCAGGGGTTGGGGCTTTAACTAAAATAGTGCAGGGACATAGAAATATCCTCAAGCTCAACCTCACACTTTGGATGCTGGAGGCTCTAGCTCTGATCAGTTACTCCACAGTGTAATTAGTATTTCTGGCTCTGATCAGTTACTCCACAGTGTAATTAGTATTTCTGTCTTCTGCTCCCTTTCTTTTCATGTGTTATTTTTCAGAGCCTACCTCTGGCAATTGTTGCTTGGTCATTAAGGACAGGCTAAAGGGAAGATTTGTCACCCGCAATTATTTATGCATGTTTGCGGGCAACAAATCTCTCAAAAAGACGTCTCCATTGAAAATAACTGAAATTGCTAACAGTAAAACCAACATATCTAAGGTCAGAAGAATGAAGTGCTGCGTTGGTTTTACCGCCGGCGATATTAATTATTTACAATGGAGAGGCATTTTTGTTAGAGCCTTAGGGTAGTGGCCGATGGGGAGATTAGTTGCCCGCGATAAAAATGCAATACTGCGGGCGACATATCTCCCCATTGGCCACTGTCCTAAGCCTCATAGCTGTGATCTAGCCCTCCTGCAGGCCAAATTCTTTTGCATCACTATGATAGTTAATCATCTATCTTGCTCTGCTCAGGCATGTGGCTTGTTTGCCCCAGGGTACTTTGCCCACTCAAAGTAAATGACATGCAAGCAATTACCATTTTGACTCATCAGGTACAGTTACGACTATCTCAGCAGCTTAGTAGACAGTTGGAATTATGCTGGAATTATTGAAAACATTTTGCATTACGGGTAAACCATGTGAATTAGCATCTGAAATTGTACTCTGAACACTGTACTTGACTTCATAATTGACCCCTAATATCTCTTTTACCAGAGAAGCTGATGATCCAATCTCCTTGATCCATTAAATTGCCATACTGGAATAACTGATGATGCAATACCATCCAATACAATAAATTCAATTCAATGTCAAACCACCTTTACTTACAAAGCTCCATTTAGCAATTCTCTACCTTACAATTTAGCCCTTATCACCAGATAAGATCTAAACCACCCACTTCATTCCTTCAGTGACCTTACACTTCCTTCTTCCTTGTAACTTCATCAGATACATGCCTACAGACTAACAAGTTAACCTCTATCTGCTCCCTAGAAGCTCTGAAGAATATTGACACTTTATAAATAATGTAATATAAATATGGCATCTACGTTTGCTAAAAAACATATCATCCTTAGATAAACTCAATAGCAATTTTTAGCCATCAATATATATTTATGGAGCACAGTTACCATCAAGTACAAGGTGCTGTTTGTTATTACAGGAAAAAAGGAAATCATTTAAAAATTAGAACCTTTTGCTTATAATGAACACTATGGCTGATGGCATACCAGTAATTGAGCTTTGTGGAAATTGGTTTTCTGAAAAAGAGATCTTACACATGTAATAACTAAAATAATAACCATGTTGCCATGATTAGTAAAGACTGAGTGGGCCCGCTATACCCAACATTCAACACTTGACTAGCATCAGTTCATTGAGATTTACCTTTCAGTAGTCTGAATTTCAAAGCTAAAAAGGATTGCATGCAAACATTGAAAGAATCTGGAATATTAGGTGGCTCGATGGACTAGAGAGGATATATATATATATATATATATATATATATATATATATATAAATATACAATATATGAAAATGTATATATTATAATATAGATTCTTTAGTTTTGAAATTACAAAAAAGTATGTACATTTATTTTTATTACCTTCTGTTTTCCGGTAATGTGAACATTGTTTTTCTCACTGCTTTCATTTATCTATGTGTCTATGTGTCTATTACATTATCTATATGTTTATAATTTGAATATATTTGTATAGGTTTTATATGTGCAATAAGTCGTCTTTTTTATTTTGCAATATTACAGAATTAATTGCACTATTTTTGCATAGTTTAAAGTTAAAACTGTTATCCATACATATAGTTTAAATATATATATATATATATATGTATTATATTATTAAATATAATAATACATATAATATTATATTATTAAATATAATATTATTAAATATGATTAAATATACCGGTATAGGATCCCTTACCTGGAAACCGGATATCCAGAAAGCTCTGAATTACAGAATGGCTGTCTCTCATAGACTTCATTTTATCCAAATAATCCAAATTTTTAAAAATGATTTCCTTTTTCTCTGTAATAATAAATCAGTACCTTGTACTTGATCAAATAATATATAATTAATCCTTATTGGAAGCAAAACCAGCCTATTGGGTTTATTTAATGTTCAAATGAATTTCTAGTAGACTTAAGGCATGAAGATCCAAATTACAGAAAGATCCGTTATCCGGAAAACCCCAGGTCCCGAGCATTCTGGTCCCATACCTGTAATAATAAACAATGTTCAAAAATTTTCTAATACAAAAAAATCTAAATTGAATTACTGAGGTCGTAGCACCAACAAGATCATGAGTAAACAGACTTACGTGGAATGATTCATTTCAAATACTCACCATCGAAGCATTCAGTGTAATGTCAACTAGTTCCAATTAGTTAGTCCATTGAATTGTGACCAAGACAAAGAAGAAGGTGTTTTTGAAATGTAATTAGGCATAACATTTTGCTTTTTGTGGTAAACATACAATGAAAATATTTGCTTTTTAAATTGTGTATATTGTCTATATTATTTTGTTCATGTTCAACTCTTCCAATCCAAGAAAGCTAATTGTCTTCCTTCTGAAAAGTGATGACAGAGTTGGTTTTATTGATTTGTAAATAGAGCATTAATCATGGTAACTGTCAGAAAGAACAATGTAAGTATCTGAACAATGTGTGTGTGGTTGAAGAGGGAAAATTAACTGGATGCCTCACTCTCAATGTTCAATGCCTTTGAAAAGAAGTTAGTAGCACTTAGATAATAGACTACTAAAATATAAAAAGTGTCTACATTTCTGTGTGGAATGTTAGGAATTGCAAAAATATATTTTAATAGAAAGGTGCTGTTAGGAGCTTCTAATATCCTCATATTTTGCAAATGGGGGTACTTTATTTATTATAATACACAAGTTTCAGTGAGTCATGTGACAGAAATGACATCAGAACTCACCGTTTATAACTGATGACATCAGAACTCACCGTTTATAAGGATATAATTTACAAGATATTTATGGCTTTTGTGTAATATATATATATATATATATATATATATATATATATATATATATATATATATATATATATATATATATATATATATATATATTAAAGATAAGAAAGGAAGATGTCCATAAATGTAGGTACAGATAAATGGCATATGAGGTTTAGTTTATCAGAATGTAAAATGATGATATCACTAGTCTATAGTAACATCATTATAGCAAATAAATCATAATTTAAAATTAAAAAAGCAAATTGGACTATAGCATTCACGGCCAGAGAATAAACTCAAAGCCTTTGGCTATTGTCACGCAAGGTGACATCTCTGACAGCGGAATACTTGCAAGGTTTATATTGTTATCTATTAAATAATCCCACAACTTCACAGACTAAAAAGACCAACAACAGTGGGTCACATTTTTCCATTAAGGCAGAAAAAAAACTGTTGAATATATTAAAGTTTGTGTTTTTCAAAAGAGGAATTTTTGAGATTCAACAAGCTCAAAACATAGTAAAAATGAAGCATTCAAGCAGGTTGATGTCCAAGGTTTTTTTTGGAGATTTGTTTTAAAATCTTGATTTTCAGAGCCTTAAAAAAAGTGAAAGTTTAATTTGTTATAAACCTTTTTTACTGTAATTAAATCTGCTTAACCCATTTAAGTGTTTTCTTTAATATGCTATTTACTGAGGCTGCAGAAAAAAAGCTGCATGAGTTTTTTTTTTTTGGCTGCAAAATTAATAAATAGGCATCTAAGTGACAGATTTACTGTCAGGTATAGCTTTGGGTTTATTGTATTGTTGAAATAATATGCGAATGAGATTCTAATCTGAAAGAAGCATTTATGTACAGATGAAAACTTGGGGACTAAGGACTGGAAATAAAAAAATTTAGTCATCCCAATCTACTCCCCTTTTTCAGTGTTATATTTGATTAGAATAGAATACTACTGATTTGAAACATGCCTTTTAGATATGAATTGCAATAAAATGAACACAAAGCTCCTTCTTAACAAGTTGGTAGAGTTTGAGGTTCTTATACCGCCTAGACTACACATTTTTTCTCAGTTTGGATGGAAGCGTTGGCGGTTTAATCTGTTTGTGGGTGGATCACTGGAATTTTGTTCTCAAACCTATTATCATTTTGTCACAAAGTATTCTTATTATCTGTAATGTATATTTCTTTCTATGCCCCTCCATCACTAGATGGTCTTTGGAAATGCAGTGCCCATAATGCCAACGCAGAATGAGTTGAGAAACTCGGCTCAAGTGGCAGTGCTTCACGAGTTACCAGGTGCTGCAAAAAGTCGCTCCTGGAAAGTTAAAGAGCCGAATTTCAGTTTTTAAACCAACAAAAGGAATCCTGGGAATGAATTCCAAACAAGCTCCAAGAAAATCCCAAAATTTATCCTATAGGCTAAAGCTCACCCACTGGGTTTTTAAAGCAGAAGCCAGGATAATAGCTGATCAGATTCCCAACTACAGACCGGTTTCGCCTTTCTTGAGGCTCATCAGTGTAGTGCAGGGATATCTGATCAGCTTAGAAGAGCTGGACTCTCTACACTACCATTATGGAGCCCCTGGATCCCTCCGGACACCCCTGAAAAGGTGAGCATGGGGGGAAGGGGCCTGCAGCACGGAAGCTGCCTCAAGAGGCAGGGCAGTGAGAATCACCCCCGAGTCTAGGGGTAAGTCTTTTGGTAAGTGAGGTGTTAGAAAACAGTGCATAAATCAGCAATCGAGTTTGGGTTTGTTATCATGTTAAGCAACTCTCAGGGCTGTTCTGGCCCACTGGGCAGTGGGAGAAAACCCAGTGGGCCCTGGTCCTGTTGACCCCAACTGCATAGTACATTGTTGGGTGGTGAGGGGGGGCTGGTGGAGGGTGGGTTGGAGGCAAATGTGGCTAGTACAGCAATGGCAGAGTAGTGCAGGGGATGGAAATGGGCCCTTGACACGGGTCTTTCAGTGGGCTCTGGGTAAGCCAGTCCAACTTTGATGACTGTATATGCCAAACACAAATAGTGTGTATACATATTTTTTAATTTTCAATGGCGCACACATTGTTCCTACTTCACATTTTTTAAATGTTTTCATAATCTCATTGTTTAACAAACATTCACTAAAGTCTTTGGAGTGCAAATCATCTAAAATTAATTATGAATTAGGTTTTCTGCACAGAAAACAAGCAAACCTAGAAAAAAAATATTCACATAATCTGCTGATACAGTAGCCACTTCAGGTTCTCTTGTAAGCGATAGTGAGATGTAAAAACATCACATAAATAAAATTGCCAAAAATTTGTACAACAATTTTTACTCAGATGTCACTTAAAATTTAAGCACGACTATAAAACTAATGTAAAAAAAAGAGTCATGGCTAGAATGGAATGTTCTGCATTTTAAATCTAAGTTTTCTCTGGAGGAACAGGAGGTTTAATGCAAGCAAAGACTAAAATGTCTGTACATGTTGAAACAGTAATCCTTCTTGGTATTTAGCAAAGTTTTTTGCAGATGGAATGTGTTAGCCATCAATGTTAAATAGGTCTCAGATGGGGAAAATGCCTATATTATTTGAAAACCATATTCAATCTGAAATTTTCTGAAATTTTCTGTTCAATGAAGACAGATATTTGTTGTTAAAGGAGAACTAAAGCTTAACTAAAGTAAAGGCAACCACAGTCCAGCAGTAAAGATCTGTGTCTCCAAAGATGCCCCAGTAGCTCCCCGTCTTCTTTTCTGCTGATTTACTGCACATGCTCTGTGCTGCTGTCACTTACTGAGCTTAGGGACCCACTCACAATATACAGTAAGGAACAGTAACACCAAAATATAAAAGTGTTTTAAAGTAAAGAAAATATTATGTACGGTTGCCCTGCACTAGTAAAACTGATCAGTTTGCTTCAGAAACACGACTATAGTTCATATAAACAAGCTGCTGTGTAACAATGGAGGGAATTGAAAAAGGCTATATGGCACAGGTTAAATAGTGGATAACAGGTAACACCAGATGACACCATTATGTTGTACAGAGCTTATCTGTTATCTGCTGTGTAACCTGAGCCTTTTCTCCTTTGAATCACTGTCCCCATTGCTACACAGCAGCTTATTTATATAAACAATAGTAGTGTTTCTGAAGCAAACACACCAGTTTTACCAGTGCAGGGTAACACTGCATTATATTTTTCATTACTTTAAAAGACTGTTATTTTTTGATGTTACTGATCCTTTAAGTGTGGCTAGAGACTTAATGGAGAAGAACATTGGTAACATAACCCTTGCCATTCCATTTTACCACAAAATTAAACTAAAACGAGTGTACTTGCTGACTCTTGAGACGGTTGATGTTAAGCAAAAGCAAAGTTTAAAATGAAATAGCTTTTTTATCTCATGCATTCAATATACAAAAATTAAGCAGATACGTATCAAAAACAAATATGTAGTTACATTAAATTAAACATATGGCTCTATATATAAAGCATCAAATGTGTGATTTATTGCTTCAAGACAATTCTCCCCTTTCCATCGGAGTTGGAATTACCAATCTATGATGTTTTAAAATATTTCTAAGAATTCATTGGATGGCAAAGGGTAGTAGATGTTGAAGGGGTAGGTAGCTGTAATGGAAGGAAACTCTACTGTCAAAGATGATGTTTTTTAAATGAATTTGGAAAATGTTTTCACTGCATTGATCCCGTTTATTTAAATAGTGTTTGTTTTAGCAATTATATTAATGAATTAACATATGGGTGTGTATGTATATATATATATATATATATTCTTTAATGGAAATATTTAGTGGTAAATGCTTTTTTGTCCCTAGTTTCTGTATTAGCATTACTGAATTACAGTTATTGCTTTGATTTGATTTGCCTGTGCTAACATTGCCCACAATCATTGCCTTATATTGCAAAAAAGAGTCATAAGCTAGTAGCCCAGGGGTTATGATCTGACAACAATGGCAGGTGGCGTATTAAACAAGACCTAGTTCCCTGTACTCGCCACTCCTATTTTCACATTATCAAAGCAATACAGCAAGCTTTTCCCCAACACCTATATTTTCCTCTGACCAGTTCAATTTATGGGAATATTTATCAAAGGTTGAATTTCGAATTTAAGTGATTTTTTTTTTACTCTAATAAATTTTAATGTACTGACAATGGGATGTTACTTAAGATAAAAATCGAATGTCTAATATTTGATCGAATAGTCCCAACCTGAAAATGTGAATCAAATTCGAATCAAGTTTTCCCTCCGAAAAAAACTTCAATGCCAGGAAGGAAATTAACATTTTCAAATGGTAGAACAGACTTATGCCATTGACTTGTAAATTAACTCGGCAGGTTTTAGGTGGTGAATATTTTATATTAGAATATGGTCGAGGTGTGATAAATCTCATATGAATTTACATTCGAATTAGGGGATAAAAATTCAAATGTGTGGATTTTGACATAAAAAAAAAACAATTCGAAAATTCAAATCCGAACTCAAATTTACTATTCGACCCTTAATAAATCTGTCCCTTAATGTGAAAATCAGAAAACTATGAGATATTGGGCCAGATATTGGTCATTTTAGTGAGAAAAAATCACGTGAAACATGTACAAGATTCAATTTGAGATGCAATTCAATTTAGAAAATCTTGTCTCATTGTTTACCATGTGAAAACTGTATTAAAGTCTATAGGGGAAAAAAAAACTGGAACTGAAATAGGAGAAAAGTTTTTTATCCTCTAATGTAATCTCATCCATGACTTTCATGTGATTAACCACATTAAACATTTTTCTTACTGAATTGTGCCTGGCCTTATGTGAAAAAACATACTTTAAGGGGCAGATTTATCAAGGGTCGAAGTGAATTCGAGGGAATTTTCGAAGTAAAAAAATTCGAAATTGGAAGTCATTTTTTGGATACTTCAACCACTGAATATTATACTACGACTTTGATTTTACTTCAAATTCGATTCGAAGTAAAATAGTTTGAGTATTCGAATATTCGATAATCAAAGTGCTGTCTCTTTAAAAAAACTTCAACTTCAATAGTTCACCAAATTAAACCTGCCGAAGTGCTATGTTAGCCTATGGGGAGTCTTTACACATCGAAGTAAAATCGTTCGATTGTACGCTAAAATCGTTCAATTCGAATGATTTAACCGTTCAGTCGAACGATTTTACTTCGATCGTTTGATGGCCAAATTCTGTGAAAAATCCTTGGACTTCGATAATCGAAGTCAAAGCATTTTAATTTGATGGTCAAATTTTGAAGTATTTTCTATTTGTATTGCACACCAACCATTATTTACAGTGATATGAACTATTATGATTAAATCAAATGGTGAATTGAAGCTCACTTGATTTTTGACCAATCTTTGTGATTCAGGAATTCCTTGGATGAAAATTTTATGTTAATGGCAAATAAAAATGTCAAGGCAAATCTGCCCCCTACTTGGTGTACATGCACCCTGTGTGTATGGTGGTAGCTATAAGTACCTATGTAGGTGTGTAGCCATGGCAATTAGTGCACTTGTTAGTTATATAACATTTATGTTGATTGCAGGTTTAGTAACAAGGGTGCAGTCGTAATTATAATGAATCCTGTTCATTTAAAAAACATTTTCATAGTTTTTTTTAAATTATATGTCATAATATAGGTTTGGCTGTTTGGTACAGTACTGGGTTGTTGTAAATGTTTAATTTGATGAGGGAAATTATGGAGCCAATTTATTAACAATCTAATTTTAATTTTTTTCCACAAATCTCTAAAAATATGTGGCTTTCCCATTTTTTCTTTAAAAATCTCAAAAAATTTAAAATTTATTAGGTGTAAAAACCATGAAAACCTCTAAAACATTCGCCAGTTGAAAGTTGTTGAGGTCCTGTAGAAGTCAATAGGGGGCTGCACTGATCGTATTGGACCATTTTAAATCAACTTTTTTTGGATTTTTTTCTGCTAGGAAAAATGCACATTTTTAAGTATTCGTTCAGTGTAACGTAAATAGTAATTAAAAACACGCCCAAGTAGGCAAAGCCATTTTCACTTAATTGCAAAATGAACTGTAGTAGTGAGGATTTTATGGCATAAAAATAGTCTGATATGTAATTAAATTTCCTCTGACTGCAGGTTTGTAGCTTCCTTCTATGGTTCTGGAATTAGGAAGGGCCCACAAGGATTTTTGATATTTGGGGCTATTGGATTTTTCATCAGTTGATCAGACTTGTGACTGATAGCTCAACAGTTCTCTCAATTAATGGATCAGTGTGGGACCTAGGCAGAATGAGAGGCTAGTAACTGCAAACATCCACTCATGAGATAATCCCCTTATCATGAAGCCTAATACAAATTAATTTCTTTCAATAGATTTTTATAAAGCAACATTCCTTTTTGATCCAGCCCCAGGTAAATGTGTAGCCAGGTCTGTTATGGCATTAGTGGTCAATGGCATTGGCCCATGTATTAATTGCATTACCTTTAGTCAATATGTCCAATATACAAATCATTTCTCTATAATGAAAGACAGAAACAATGGATATTTTATTGGATATTATATTGCCCATCATAGTGCAGGTAACAAGGAAATTTATGTGCATTTATATTGTCATTTTTCTGCTTTTTTATTTGTCACTGTCATTCACCATATAAAGCTGGAAACCAGTACATTTGCTGTTTAACTGCACAATGCATTTTTCATGAGCCTCCCTGAATGGAATTGTGATCTGGTCACCCTAAATTAGACAGATGATGTACTTTCAAATAAAAATTCAATGTGAACATAATGGCGCGTTGAGAAATGAATGTTGCAAGCAGAGCATGACAGATTGTCCCTTTATTGGTGTGTGACCTTTAACCACAGGGGGTTGTACATTGCAATTCAACACTGTCTCTTTTATTTTAGATTTGCTTCTACCATTACACAGCTTTGATTTATGGGTGGGCAAGACACATGACCTGTTAAAATAGCTCACAGTCTGTGCACTTAATGGTATAAGCAACTCTGTGCAGACTGCAGTACTGAAAGAAAAAACTGTAGAAGCCCTCCCAGCGCTTTACATATGATTTTGCTTATTGTAGTCTCAGTTCAACTATTTATATATCTATTAAACACTAATATTTGCTTGGTCTAGACTGTTTTTCCTCTGTGCTTCTAAATAATCATTTCATTGTGGATTTTCTTCCCCTACAACTGTAAACTGCATGTTATATTGTTCCATTCCAAATCGCTGATTCTGTAAATAAAGACTTAAGTAAAGAAGCAAAGCTGCAGAGCAGAACCAAATGCTTTGAGCAGTGTTTAACTAAGAATTTGCTGGCAGAGAGAAACCCAAGCAAAAGAGCAGCAAGGAGAAGGTAGCATTTGTAGTTTCGATTAGTAGTGTCTTTGAGCACAAGGAGGAGTAGCTGGTGCAGAGGTTTGTAGAGCAGAAGCCAATGCAACATCAACAACTGAATAGGTGATGCAATAAGACATCTCAGCAAGAGCATAAAACAATCCTGTGAAACTAAGGGGCCTTTTCACTAACATTCAAATTTCTTTTTTTTTTCAAAAATCAATTTTTTCTCTAAAATTTCATTTTTCTAAAACACTAAAAATTTGAGATTTGGAAAATGTAAAAAACCACAAAAAAATAGAATACAAAACTTCAGCAAGTAATAGCATTTGAGGTCACTTAGAAGTCAATGGGATCTGATCCTTCTGGACCTTTTTGTTAGCCATTCAGACTTTTAGAGGTGTTAAAGTAATTGACTGAAAAATGCAAATTTGTATTTGGATCATTCAGCATTTTTATATTCAGATCTTTTAATCGATTAGATGGCATTCATGGTTTAAGAGAAAACGAGCTTATTAGTGGTTTCAAAAACCTCTATAACCACTAAAATGAGAATGTTTATAAATGGGCCTATTAGTAAATAGGCGATTTGAAACCCCCTTTATTCCATGTAAAATACATTGAGGGGCACATTTACTATTGGTCGAATATCGAGGGTTAATTAACCCTCGATATTCGACCCTCAAAGTTAAATCCTTCAACTTCGAATATCAAAGTCAAAGGATTTACCGAAATTCCGCAATTGCCGCAATTGCCGCAATCCACGATTCGAAGGATTTTAATCCATCGATCAAACGATTTTTCTTCGATCAAAAAAAGCAAGGAAAGCTTATGGGGACCTTCCCCATAGGCTAACATTGGTGCTCGGTAGGTTTTAGGTGGCGAAGTAGGTGGTTGAAGTTTTTTTTAAAGAGACAGTACTTCGATTATTGAATGGTGTAATAGTTGAACGATTTTTAGTCGAAGTAGCCAATTCGATGGTCGAAGTAGCCAAAAAAATACTTCGGAATTCGAAGTATTTTTTATTCTAATCCTTCACTCGAGCTAAGTAAATGTGCCCCCGAATGTCTACAGTATGTGCATTTTGTGGGGGAGACTTTTTTTAAGCAAAATTCATTGAGGTTTTTAGGTGTTTTGTCGCCACATTTTTTCACTGCAGAAAGGCAACTTTGCAAAAATATTCACCGATGGTGAAATGCAGAACTTTCCAGTGAATCCATACCCAGCGAAAAATTAAATTTGTTGCTATTGATGAGGATTGTCCAAGCAGAGACTTTTAGACCAACCTTCACTAAATTTCAACATGCACTATTGCAAATGTCTTCTTATGCTGTTAATTGTGACACTTTTAGATAATTCTTTATTAAATAATTTAAAGGCTCTTTAGATTTGACTCCCTGGAGCTCTATTCCCATCCCCACCGCAATACACAGTGCAATTTTAATGTGCAAATTATGCGCTGGATAAAACTTTTGGGGGCATTTTTTAAATATTTATTTAATATTATATTTATAATAAGGCATCGCTGAGCATACACAAGAGGGCGGGGCTATGTATAGGCAAAATGAAGAAACAATATGGCTGAACAGAGGTGTTAACAAATTCAATGCAATTAAATAAAGTAGCCATGCATGGGTTTGAAAAATTGTAAAAATTGAAGTGAAGATTGTTGATTTGACTTCTTCTCTGGAGAAACAGGTATAATGAATATTACTTTACATTACTTTACTATCATTTTCTGGGGTGGATTATGAACCAAAAACACATCAGGTTGCATGTCAGTAAGATGTGCTTTGAGTCTCAGAATTGCATAATCGTGAATGCATCACAAACGCCATTGCCCATGATGCCTTACACAAAACCCATTTTCCTTCTTGAACTGATCCAAGTAATCTGTGGGAGATAACTACGTGTAATGTTCCAAACACAAAATACAATAACAAATGGTGCTTGAAATTGAAAAAACATCTGCTCATCTCTGGTTTTAATGGTTAAAGGGAAAAGTAAATCCTCTGCATTGAATTGATTACATATTGTCTTATAACGGGTCATAACAGTTAATTATAAAATGTTCATTTCTTTGTCCTGTTTAGGATTTTCTAACAAGGTCAAAGTTGTTTCATATTTTATTTTTTCATTTTTTTAATGTCTGATGCCAATCCCCATGTTTTCTCTATTAAAAATGGGAGATGTTGTTCAAATCCCTCATACTGAACTGTTTTTTATTTCCCACCCTTTGTAATGTGTGAATAAAATAGCTCTTAATACTTGCACAAACATGTGGGTTCTATAATGCATAAAGAATGACACCAAGTGATTTATATATAGCTTGCTATATGGCAGTACTTCAAACCGTGGTAGATTAGATCCATTTGGAGGCATTAAAGCATTTGTCTACTGTAACATTATGCTGTCCATTTAAAACATGAGAAACCCATTTTAATAAAATAATTATGGCAGTTTATTCACAGACTTACACAACCGTCACTGTCTCATGAATAAAATAGCTGAATGTGATTTTATCTCTAGGCATTGTAATTATTATAACAATACTCCCACCCCCAGTCTCAAATGTGTAAACATGTAATTTATTGATATTTATTGTTTCATTGTCTAGAAACTGGACAAACACAGGGATCTCATACGGAGATTCTTTGTTTAATGTTAGAAATCTGATCATGGGCTAAGTGAAATTCCAACTAAGAAATAAATCCAACTTAGATAAACCTCAAAGGTTTAAATAACTGTCCAACATATGGATGTAATTCTTCAAACCTGTTGCATTTTCTATATTTTAAATGCATGGCTTCCTTCCTATTTAATGCTGATTTCCCATACAGTCGGATCAATCACAGAGACCAATCCTGTAACTGCGATGGAATGGAAAAATAATATATGAATAAAAGCCGTTTAAATATATTAAATGATATTTGTGTTTAGAAAAGCAAAATCTGCATCTGGCTACCAAAATGTACCAAAGGATCCTTTTTGTAGAAAATAAAACTGCTTGATAAAGGAAAGATGTATAATAGCTATCTAGATACTTATACAAATATACAATATTTGTATAGTGACCACAAGCTTAGAAAATATTTTCTGAGCAGTACTCTCTTAATAGAGCTGCTAAGTTATGCTCTGGTGACCATAAACTAGCACTGGACATTGGCTAAATTATTAGTACAGCCTATTGCACAGAATCTTGCTAAAATTAGAGGCCTATTTATCAAAATTTTGAGTGTAATTTTGGATAAACTTGAAAACTTACCAAACTTAAATGTGTGCTTATTTATAAAAAAAAACTAGATCACATAAAATTGTGAAAAATAAATTTGAATGCAGGGAGTTTGTAACCTACTCATCATTATAAATGGGTCTACCAAATCTCAAAAAATTGCTTGAATACTGCATAGGATCATTACCATTGACTTCTATATGAACTCGCAAGCTTTTAGATACCGAATTTTTACATCTGAGTTTATCAAGTTTTTTGAGCTTAAGAAATCTCTAAAATTCAAGTTTTTGAAACTTTACTTCGAATTCATATAGTGTCACTGAAACACACTCTGTTCAGTCTTAGCAACCTGAATTCTGTGTTTACTGATATAAAAGACAACATGATGTCTACTGATGTGGTCAGTACCTAAAGAGATTGCTGCAATGAAATATTGTTCTCAACAACTAGAGCCAAGAGACATATTATATCAGGAGAATGCTACCTTTAAACACAAAGGGAAAGATTTATCATAGTGTGAATTTAGAGCTCACTGGCACAGAATTCTCCCACATTCCATTCATTCTTAAGTAGTCATGGGCGAATTTGTGGCGGATTTGTGTGATTCACCGCCGGCGAATAAATTAGTAAAAGCTCGTGAAAATTCCCTGGTGAAAATTCGCTGCCGTAAAAAAAAATTGACGCATCAAAAAATGGACGCCGGCATCAAAAACGAGACGCCGGCGCAGTTTTGTGAATTTTTCACCATTTCCCAAATTTCATGGGAAATTCGCGAATTTTCCGGTGAAGCGAAACAGCGCAAATTCGCCCATCACTATTCTTAAGGGATTTTTAGAAGCATATTAATGGGTAAAAGTTCACCATTTGATAAATATTTACCATTTGATAAATATTCACACAATTGTTTGCTCTGTGACACAGTGGCTGCCATTGTAGACTCTGAGGAGCAGGAATTTGGTTTTGGTTTCAACCAGATTGCTTCAAACCATGGTGCTATATGTGCAAAATTCCAATATTCCAATAGCAGCATATTAACAGCTGAATGTCTAACATGTTCCATAATTGGGTTGTACAGTATTTAGTTAGTTTTTTTAGTTGTATATAAAATATTTTCCCTGAACATTCCTCAAGTTTTCATAAATATTAAATTAATGGAATATTTGATAAATTAATGTATTGCCTATGTTTGTATTTACATAATGTAATTTAATTAAGGTGTAAAATCCAGACCTAACGCATGTTTATATTATAGATATATAGAAAGTGAAATATGTTGTTTTTCGGAATTGGAACTCACTAATTTTCATGTTAAAACATATTCCCAATACTACTGTATGTGCAATGCATATTTTCCTTTTTATTTTTACTTTACATACATTTAATGCGACACCTGTTTAAATATATTTTGATTAATTATACATGAAAGCTAATTGCCTTATAAGCTTAATTACATATTTACAGATTTATATTACCAACAATAAAGGTATATTCTCACACGTTAATAAATTATTTACTTTTCTGCTACACACAATAATGCTTTGTGTAAAGACCCTAGTTAGAGACATTAAGATCTTTGGTAAGTATCTTATATATAAACATTCCTATTATGGGTCCAGACCCTTAACTTATATGAAGGAGCCATTAGATATAATGTAGTGCACTACAATACATTTAAAGCCCATATGTTTCAAGTCACTTGCAACAATTATTCTATATTTTTTCTTAAAGAATAAGTAAACCTTTTTTTTCTAACTCTAAATAGCATCCAGGATAAAATACCTTTCTGCTTGCATTCACTGCGGCTCCTTCAGATACTTCATTGTCTAGCATGAAGCTCCACCCCTTCTATTTTCGAGCTCTCCTTCTCTCTTTGGCTTTGAAGATGTCAAAGAGGTGTCTATTGTGCATACTCACTGCCTCTGCTCCAATGGAAATCAATGAGGCAGGTGCATTTAAGGGATTTGTAGCTCTGCAATAGCATACGCGAACGTTGGGTGCACCATGATGCACATATTTTTGTTTCAGTTCGGGCTAATCAGGGCCGCCGGGGGCCCACTGGGTTTTTTCCCGGTTTCCCGCCGGCCCAGTCCGAACCTGTCTGTAAGAATACAAATGCATTGTAATTGCTGTTTATATTCCAGTCTCTTATACAAATCAGTGCATGGTTACTTGAGTAATTTGGACCCTAGCATTGGTGAAATTGCAGACTGGAGCTGCTGAATAAAAAGCTAAATAAGTAAAAAACCATAAATAATTAAAAATTAAAAACAGGTGCAAACTGTTTCAGAATATCATTCTCTGCATCATACTAAAAACGAACTCAAAGGTGAACAACCCCCTTAACCAGTAAGTTCTATTGGCTGGGGATATAAAAGTAAAAAGGATTCTATAATCAAGTGAAAACAAAGAGGATTCATACCACTGAGTTTTTTTATGAGAGTCATGCTTGGGTCTGGTTTGTCAACATTCAAATTCTAAATTTTACTGCTATTCAATTTTTTTGCTAAAACACAGCATCTTATAGCTTGCAAATTCATGTCAAAGTCAATGGGGCTGTCCTAGGCAAAATTGAAGCTTTTTTTTTTTTTTCTAATTCGCCTTTTTTGAGTATTTCAAATTTGTTGAGAATTTGTAGACCCACTGAAAATGTTGAGTAGAAGAATATGACGTTTTTTTCAAGGTTTTATTGATTGATGGTGAACATACAGTACATTTGAGTTTGGTAAAAGTTCGAATTCAAATGGAAAATAAATCCACAATTCACTAATCTGAATTTCAAAAAATAGGGCGCTGAGTAAGAAGTATAGCACTCTATGCCTATTTTTTTTTTCCAAAGTGAAATTAGCCATTTTCCAGTGCTGAACTCAATCAGTTACATTTACGTTTTATTGCACCACTATGTCAGATGTGCACGGTTTGGGTACAAGTGTATATTTGTAAGATATAAGGATATTGTGAGAATTGTATTTTGTAATGAGGAAATAACTTCATTTTTAATATTTTTATTTAATATTTTTGAATATTATATTTTGTATATGTACATACTTATACACAAAGAAGTATCTGAATGCAAATATAAACTGAATACAAATATAAATATTTTTATTTCACCTGCAGTTTGGGCAGATTTTTCTTCAAACTAGTAACATTGGACAATGAACAGCGCTTTGTTATGGCACAGCAGGCAGAGTGACTCTTCATATGGCTTTTATTAAAACTACTGTATATGAACTGTTTTGTACAGCTTGATTTCACATTGCCTACCTTGCCTTAGGGCAGGGATTTTTTAAACAAATCTCTTCTAGCACTGGATTTAAGATTGCTATGCAAGTATGTGTGACATAACCTGTTTTCTGCAATAATTACGTAAGTAATGATGAACGTTAGAAACAGGACTTCATGTACCATTTAGTCTTGATCCAGGGATACTTTTGCTGTTTGGATTAATCAGTCTCACGGCTGCATCTGTTTACCCATTCATTTTTCAGCAAGCAAATCGTTCTTTTTGAATACTGTAAGCAAAAAATAACATAATGTTAAAAGGCACTTACATTACTTTTATACACTTTTTTTAACCAAAGCTATTTTTTATTTCACAATTTCTTCAAGATATATTATTATCCATACAGTTATGGATTTAGAAAACAATTACTGCTTTTATGGGGGTTTTTTGTACTAAGAAAAACAAGGATATCCCATATCCAAGGACCGTTATTAGGTATTAAATCATTTTACAGTTTTTGACCACAGGAGAGCATTACTTTCATTACTTTCATTCATTTTTTTAACCAAAATTATTTTTTATTTCACAGTTTCTTCAAGGTATGTTATTATGCAAACAGTTATCCTATATACTAACCGAAGGCCTATCTATGTCCCGAGTGGAGGGGAGGCAGATGCGCACGCAACTTCGGTTAGGATCTATGAGATGCGCGCGCAACTTCAGCCGAAAGACATAGATGCGGCCTTCGATTAGCAGATGTGCTGGAAGGTTAGGATCAGAACAGGTTAGGATCGGGGAGGCAGATGCGCTGGAAGGTTAGGATCTAGGGAGGCAGATGCGCTCACAGTCTCCTTCTGCCTCCCGCCGCCTCTTCTTTCCTGCTCACTCAGGCGGCGACCGCTGGAAGGTTAGGATCTAGGGAGGCAGATGCGCTCACCGTCACACTAGGGGAACCGGTTGCGTACCTGCACGAAAGTCTGTATAAGCGTCGGCCATCTTGCTACTCCTCTGCGACTTTGTCATCCGCCCACTAAAGTCTGTATAAGCATCGGCCATCTTGCTACTCCTTTGCAAGTTTGTCTAATGGCGGCGCTAGCGTCACTCTAGGAGGGGAACCGGTTGCGTACCTGCACGAAAGTCTGTATAAGCGTCGGCCATCTTGCTACTCCTCTGCGACTTTGTCATCCGCCCACTGCCAAATCCGCCCACTAAAGTCTGTATAAGTGTCGGCCATCTTGCTACTCCTCTGCGAGTTTGTCATCCGCCCACTAAAGTCTGTATAAGCGTCGGCCATCTTGCTACTCCTTTGCAAGTTTGTCTAATGGCGGCGCTAGCGTCACTCTAGGAGGGGAACCGGTTGCGTACCTGCGTGGGTGGCCATTTTTAGCAAAACGGGCTATATTATCTCCAAAAAATATTGATGTTGACATGATAAACAACCAAGTGATTGCATTACTTCCTGGACAAAGCTGTGTCTTTCTGAGTACTGACTGTATTGATTCTGAAGACGAAAGTGAGAAACTTAACTTCCCATTAGAATATTTAAACACTATCAACAATGCTGGATTACCACAACACAATCTTATACTCAAAGTAGGAACAATAGTCATGCTGTTAAGAAACCTTAAGGGTAGGGGCACACGGCGCGATTTCGCCGCGATTCTGCGCTAAGCGAGTTGTCGCTGCGTTTTTTAAGCCGAAATAGCTTTGCTAACTTTGGCGCTGGCGTCAATGCAAATCACGGCGAAATCGCTGCGCTAATTCACACGCGGCGATTCGTTTTCTATTGTCGTCCGAAGTTGCCTCGCTGAGCGTTTCCGGGCGACAGTAGAAAAAGAATCGCCGCGTGTGAATTAGCGCAGCGATTTCGCCGCGATTTGCATTGACGCCAGCGCCAAAGTTAGCAAAGCTATTTCGGCTTAAAAAACGCAGCGACAACTCGCCCAGCGCAGAATCGCGGCAAAATCGCGCCGTGTGCCCCTACCCTAACACTAAGCAAGGTTTATGTAACGGTACACGGTTGGTTGTGAAGAGCATGAGACAAAATGTTATCAAGGCAGAAGTGCTTACAGGATCCCATAGCGGTGATACTGTTTTGATTCCCAGAATTGACCTTACCAGTTCTGACCAGGAATTACCTTTTAAACTTAAACGACGACAATTCCCCATTAAGGCTGCATTTGCCATGACAATCAACAAATCACAAGGACAAACATTGGATAAAGTCGGCATTTACCTATCTGAGCCTGTGTTTGGTCATGGTCAACTTTATGTTGCATTTTCAAGAGTGCAGCGTTCATCTGATGTTAAAGTCAAGATTTTAAGTACAGCTCACCAGGGAGAACTCATTCAAGGACAGGAGAACATTTTCACAAAAAATGTTGTTTATAAAGAAATTTTTCAGTAACACTTTACTACCAATAAACTCAAAATTTAAGAATTCTAATAGCAGATAGGTAATAACAAGCAATAGGCACAGATTCACTCTACATCCCCACAAATTAGCGTCGCCAGTTGCTGCCTGGGGATGCCGAGTGAATCAGCACCCATCGCATTTTGCTGCCTCACTGTTGTTACCATTCTTTCATTAACGATTCTTTAGAGAATCGGGGGTTTACTGGTGGATTTAGAAAACAATTACTACTTTTTTTTTTTTTTTTTGTACTAAGAAAAACAAGGAGACCCCATATGCCAGAACCGACAACATGTATTTAATAATTTTAAAATTTTTGACCACAGGAGAACATTATTTAAGACTATAACTGGGATTCCATGTGATATAGCCATCAGGGCAATCAGTAAAGAAACTCCTAATATTTGAATAATTTAAATACAAAGCCATCCTATACAAGAAAAGTGAAAGCAATATGTTTTTATTGGCCAGGTCCAGAAAATCCAGCTTCATACATAAATATGGTTTCTCTTACACAGGAAACATATTGTATCAAGGTCAGGAGTTCCCATACTTTACTAATTCGGGGTCTACTTTTAGTGTTGTTGTCCCATTATGATCTAAATCCATTTCTCATGTAACCTTATCGAAATAAATATCTGAATGAAAAGAATTAAATTGGAGGATGATTTAGACGAGCTGTTTGTTGACAATGTCTTGAGATTTACTGATCACCACTGTCTTGAGATTTACTGATCTACTGGTAGATCTCGATCTTCATTTTGGGCACCCCTGGATCTAGGTTATGGCAGTGGTTACTGGGGGAATTAACCAATGTGTTATCAGAATTTATATAAAAATGAGTAACATAGCTGAGGATTATAGGTAAGGAATAATCATAAAGAGAGAGCAATACCTGGAAAATACAAATGAAATATAATAGATTTAAATGAGGAATTCATGTCATGATAATTGTCACTGGTTACTTTAAGGGCAATGGCACATGGGACACTTCAGCATTATGCTGCCCTTATGATTTTCGGCAAAGCACTTGGAATGTCCCCTCTATTGACTTGAATGGTTATCATCAGAACCTTGACTGTGTAGTCGTGGTTTGTGAAAGAATTACATAATAAATAATTGTGATGATTTGCTGCATGCCCACTGAGTTTGAAATTGCTTAAGTGGCAAAATACGATGAGTTTCCGCATGAGCTATTGTTTTTAGATAGTCTCCCACTTAGTCACTTGATTTACCTGCTTTTACTGTAGCATTTTGAAGGCATTAATATAATGTGTTCTTATAAATGTTGTTTATGATGATTTCTACACTTTAATTTTTCCCTCTGTTATCTTGTCTCATCCATGCTTCTCTGTTGGCATTTTATTTGTTAGAACTGCTTTAAATTAGGGCCCATCATTATATTGCTCTGAAACTTCTGGTCTTTGTTCTTGAAGTTGAAACTCTGAATTTCTCATTATACTAAAGCTAATCTTCAAAAGGCTTAAATAAATTAAAGCAGTGCCGGGGGGGGGGGGGTGTTTCAACACATATAGGGGCAGATTTATTAAGGGTCGAATTTCAAAGTGGAAAAAAACGTCAAAATTCGCCCATCGAATTGCATACTTCGAAGTAGAATTCAAAGGATTTTTAACATCCTATGATCGTATTCTGATCGTAGTACGATTGTACGATTGTACTACGATCGTACTTCGGATAGAACGATTTAATTGTACGATTATACTTCGACTTCTAAAAACTTAGCCAAATGTTGGCTATATGTTCTAGGAGGTCCCCATAGGCTAACATTGCAATTCGGCAGGTTTAAGGTGGCAAAGTGTCGAAGTCAAAGTTTTTTAAAGAGACAGTACTTTGATTATCAAATGGTCGAATAGTCGAAGTATTTTCACTTCGAATCGAAGTCGAAGTCGAATTTAGGTCTATTCAATGGTCGAAGTACTTCGAAACTTCACTTCAACCCTTAGTAAATCTGCCTCATAGTGTGATGATTTTGCAGACAGGTGTATGATACCTCAGTGTTTGTGGGGGTGCAGTTTGTCACTGGACATTCCTATTGTTTATCCCCCTAGTCAATCTACTGGTTAAATGTTTGATTGGTTGCCATTCTCATCAGCTACACCCACTGATTAATGCAGTGTAGCTGATCCCAGTTAGGGCAGGCTAGGGCAGGCAATAATCCATAAATTGTCAGGGAAGCCTTATCTCTTATTCTCTCTATATTCTGCTTGGTACATCTCATTTGGCATTACACATCATCTAAATGCTGATGATATCCAAATATATTTATCAGCCCCTCCATTAACAGCTGAAAATGAGAATCAAAAGGAACTCCTAGCAAACTCCAGCTACAGTACATCTTTCCACTTAAAGCTGGTCCTTCTACTTGAATGGAATGTTTAACTCTATCAAATCAACATGTTGTCTGGGACTCTTTGACTCCTCTCCTTCCTTCTCTGATTATAATAACATCACTTCTTCTTGCACAATATGGCCAAAATCCAGCCCTATATCATAAGAACATCATTGTTCCCATTAAGCAGCACCCATTTATACTGCTGTTTCCTGCCTTAAACCTTTCAAACTCTAACATTTGTTGTTTTTTTTTTAAAGATTTTCTTTTTTTTTTCTTATTAACTTTTTCCAATTAAATTTAGATTGAAAGTTGGAAGAAAGAAATATAGACAAGAGGAGTAGAAAGATGGGTGTTCCCATTCCACAGTCTCATATACCACATATCCTTTGCAATAAAATAATGTCTCTTAATCTTGGATTCCTGTACCAGTCTAACTAGTGGTCCCAAACTTCACCGAATTTCTCTGGGCAACCCCGGGCTAGGTGTTAGTTTTTGTCGTGGAAGGGTGTCATTTATTAGCTTTATCCAGTAGCTCAGAGTAGACGGTTCCATGGCTTTCCATGTCAGGAGTATTGCTTTCTTGACATAATGAAGAAGCTGATGGAGGCAGGGAAGGGAGGCTTAACTCACCAATGTGCCTCAATAAACAAAATTCCGGTGTCCGGATATAGGGCAGTCCTAAGGAAGAGTCCATGAAGGTAAGTATTGAAGTCCAGAAACGTTGTATTTTTGGACACTCCCAGAACACATGTAAGTAATTACCTTGTTCTACATTACTCTTTATACATACATCTGGAAACCCTTGCTATATTTGTGTCAGCCTGTGTGGTGTATAATAAACCCTATTTAGAAATTTTGTGTGGATGTATCTGTCTTTTATTGCAATGTTAAAGGGATCCTGGCATCGGAAAACATGTTTTTTTTTCAAAACGCATCAGTTAATAGTGCTACCCCAGCAGAATTCTGCACTGAAATCCATTTCTCAAAAGAGCAAACAGATTTTTTTATATTCAATTTTGAAATCTGACATGGGGCTAGATATGTTGTCAATTTCCCATCTGCCCCTGGTCATGTGACTTGTGCCTGCACTTTAGGAGAGAAATGCTTTCTGGCAGGCTGCTGTTTTTCCTTCTCAATGTAACTGAATGTGTCTCAGTGGGACATGGGTTTTTACTATTGAGTGTTGTTCTTAGATCTACCAGGCAGCTGTTATCTTGTGTTAAGCAGCTGCTATCTGGTTACCTTCCCATTGTTCTTTTGTTTGGCTGCTGGGGGGGGTGGGAAAGGCAGGGGGTGATATCACTCTAACTTGCAGTACAGCAGTAAAGAGTGATTGAAGTTTATCAGAGCACAAGTCACTTGACTTGGGGCAGCTGGGAAATTGACAATATGTCTAGCCCCATGTCAGATTTCAAAATTGAATATAAAAAAATCTGTTTGTTCTTTTGAGAAATGAATTTCAGCACAAAATTCTGCTGGAGCATCACTATTAACAGATTCATTTTGAAAAAAATGTTTTTTCCCATGACAGTATCCCTTTAATTTCGGGTATTTGTTTGAGTATTTCTTTCTAGGAGCCCTCATCCAACTCGGGTTTATCCTGGTCCCACTTCCATTTGATGGGATCAAAGCCCCCTTGCAGGAGGATAGCGTACAACCAGCCGACAGGTTTAGTGAGTTCAGGCCTGTGCAAATAGCGTTCAAGGGTAGATTCAACTACGCTCAAGGGTTCTGTTTCGAATTGGGCTGTGAACGTATGCCTGATCTGCAGATACTTGAACAACATACCATTCTGTAACCCAAATTCTTGCTTCAATTGAGCAAATTGCTTAAGTTTCTCTGAGGACACAATATCATTGAGACATTTTACCCCCCGCTTTAGCCCAAACACTAACATTGGGTATGGCCCTGAAGTGGGCGAAGTTGTTGTTGCCCCAAAGTGGGGTCCATTTCAGCCATCTGTCCCCTTTCCTGTAGTCTGCAGTCACTGTTCTAGGGAATATTTGGATCACAGTTTTCATTTTTGGGGTCAAGGTGTATAAAGAGGGGAGACCTCTATGTAGCTGATGTGCAAGGGCTTCAATGGAGGAGATCACTGCTGCATCTAGTACAGTCACTTGGTTATTGGGATCTGGATTCAGCTACCACCAGGCATATACCAACTGGCTAGCATAGAAGTATATTAAAAAATTGGGAAGAGCTAGTCCTCCCTTATTTACCGGGGTTCCAGCATCTGCAAGGAGATGCGGGGCTGGTCCCCTGCCCAAACCACATTTCTGACACATGAATCTAGCTCTTTGAACCACCTTCTACTGGGTATAATGGGCACATTATGGAATGTATACAGAAATTTTGGCTAACGGATAAGGGAAGGTTGTGCCAGTTCTGAGCTTTCTGCTTTAGAGCTTTAACCACCGGGGATAGGTTCAATTACACATATTTCTGCAATTACTTGTGAATTACTATGCTTAGGTATGTTAAAGAGGATACCAATTGCAGTTGAACACCCTGCCTCTGCCACATTGGTTGTCAATTGAAAACAGTACCGACTTAGCCCAGTTAACCCTGAGGTCTGAGTGTTTGCCAAATCTCGAAACTTCTCTTAGGAGCTCTGCTAGGCAATCTCAACTCAATCTCAACATTTGTAATGCCATCCCTGAATTCCACTTATAGTGCAGTGTTGACCACTGTAACATGTACAATGTAATATCCCCCTGTTGGTGTCTGTAAGTTGTAGATTATAAACATTACAAGAAAAGGACCTCTTTCCTCTTCTCTTTTTAACACTTAGCACTTAGGTACAGATTTATCAAGGGTCGAAGTGAATTCGAGGGAATTTTCGAAGTAAAAAAATTCGAAATTCAAAGTAATTTTTTGGATACTTAGACTTCGAATTTACTTCAAATTCAATTTGAAGTAAAATAGTTTGAATATTCAATAATCGAAGTACTGTCTGTTTAAAAAAACTTCGACTTCAATAGTTCGCCAAATTAAACCGGCCGAAGTGCTATGTTAGCCTATGAGGACCTTCTAATGCATTTTTCTAAGTCTTTACACATCAAAGTAACTTTTACTTTGATCGTTCGATGGCCAAAGTCGGTGAAAAATACTTTGACTTCGATATTCGAAGTCGAAGTATTTTAATTCGATGGTCGAAATTTCGAAGTATTTTTTACTTCGAAATTCGACCCTTGATAAATCTGCCCCTTAGTGTTTACTTTAACTGTCTTTTATTGTAACTGTCTTTAAAAAAACTTTAACTTCAATAGTTTGCCAAATTAAACCTGCCGAAGTGCTATGTTAGCCTATGGGGACCTTCTAATGCATTTTTCTAAGTCTTTACACATCGAAGTAAAATCGTTCGATTGTATGCTAAAATCATTCGAATCGTTCGATTTTACTTCGATCGTTCGATGGCCAAATTCAGTGAAAAATACTTTGACTTCGATATTCGAAGTCGATGTATTTTAATTTGATGGTCGTATTTCAAAGTATTTTTTACTTCGAAATTCGACCCTTGATAAATCTGCCCCTTAGTGTTTATTGTAACTGTCTTTTGTGCTGATTTGTATTTATTATTGTATTGACCTATTATTGTATTGTTTTGCTGTGCAGCACTACATACATAAATATTACTCACATGAATACATGAATAACACACATACATGCACACATGAATACATGAATAAATAAAACTACAGGTATGGGATTGTTATGCGGAAACCTGTTATTTAGAAAGCACGACTCCCATACACTCCAATTTATCTGAATCAAAAATATTCAAATAAAAATTTTAAATATGGTATCCCTTTTCTCGGAAATAATAAAATTGTACTTGTACTTTATGCAAACTAGCATAAAAGTAAATATTATTGCAAACAAAATCAGCCTATTGGGTTTATTTAATGTTTAAATGATTTTTTAGTAGTCTTCTGGAAATCCCCAGGTCATAAGCATTCTGGATAACAAGTCCTATACCTACACCAAAACATGTATTGTATCAGTGTTTTGTATCATTAAAATATAATATTATTGGGAAAAAAATAGTTTGCTTTGGAGACACTACTATAGTTTATATAAATAAGGCCAAAAAAGGCTTGTTGTGTTGATACAGCAGATAACAGATAAACTATGGATAATACAAAGGGTTTACATCTTTAGCAGGAAATAAACATGGTAAAATGTCATTCATGGCTCTCTACAGACCTATAGAAGAATCTTTTGCAAAAAAACAGACCATTTGATGACAAGAAATAGTTTATTTGTAGGTGTCACAGGAACAGATACAAACTTTTAAATGTAAAAAAAAAAATTCACTTTAACTTTAATATTGGTTCTTTAATGTAAGTAAGAAAATGTAAGCACAGTTTTCCACAGTTTTCCATAATTCCCCAGACCTCAGGAGCACTGTGATGATATTTTGTCAATATCTACAATATATTA
The DNA here is from genome assembly GCF_017654675.1 of Xenopus laevis. Lineage (NCBI taxonomy): Eukaryota > Metazoa > Chordata > Amphibia > Anura > Pipidae > Xenopus > Xenopus laevis. The sequence continues at coordinate 85,326,805 of NC_054379.1, forward strand.
CTTATGCAAATCATAGCTGCTAATTCTCAGTAAAAGAAAAACTGGTCAATAAATATTGACCTGATGTCTAATAGCTTTAATTGTGATTCTAGAAATTTGAATGCCAACAATTGGGTCGTGAGGTTTTCTTCTTTTGCACACTTTACATTAATAATCATGGTATTGTTTAAACGGCAGTAAAGCCTATAAAAAGAAGTTTGAGGAAAAATTACTGTTAAAAACTAATTAATAAAAAAGGAAACTGCTACAAAAAAAGATGCTCCTATTTCACAAGGAATGCTAATCAGAAATTTGCATTAAGAAGTAGCGAAATGCATTCTGTTTCTCAGAGAATGATGGCAAGCAATGTATTATAGGTTTGTCACTGGTTTGGCATATTTTAACCTTTCACCTTCAGTGGTCATTATACCTCAGTAATTATTGTGATCTCACTCTTTGAAATAGGATTCTACTTTAGCATGTAGTTGTTGCTATTTCCTGTTTCAGCTTGAGATTGATTTTGAAATGTATCTCCATTCACGTCTTAGGTCAATCTGAACTTAAAGGCATTGTTTAAATTAGTATTTAGTATGATTCAGAGCGTAATTTGCAATTGGTTTTCATTTTTTATTATTTGTGGGTTTTGAGTTATTTAGCTTTTTATTCAGCAGCTCTTCAGTTTGTAATTTCAGCAATAAAGTTGCTAGGGTCTAAATTACCCTCACAACCATGCATTGATTTGAATAAGAGACTGAAATGTGAATAAGAGAGGGACTGAATAGAAAGAAGAGTAATAAAAAGTAGCATTAACTAAACATTTGTTTAGAATTAGCCATACTAAATAGTTAACGTAAAGGTGAGCCACCCATTTAATAATTTCCCTCATGATTTGAGATGTTCTGAACACTTGCTATGATTCTCCACTTTTGTATGTATTATTTGATGTATATATTTGTATATATTTACCTACTGTTTTTCTGGACAATGAAAGACACCTACAGTCCTTTCTGGAGAAGACAAGTTGGCAGCTTGACTAAAGTACAATCTAAACCTAAGGGCAGTGTCAGACCGGGGGGCCCAGGGACACCGGGGCTGCTGTCCCAGGACCACCCTCCCGGCAGTCCGAGGAGCCCCCTCCTGAACTCCACCCTCCACTAATGCACAAAAGACACACATGCACAGAAGACACGCCGCTCCTCAGCGTTACTTTCTTTTCTGTGGCAGCCTCTACGAACGTGTCATGCATGTGCAGAAGACACCCCACAGCATTTACTCTTCTTTTCAGGGGCAGCTGGGGGAGCAGGTCGAGGCCGGCTCAGTCTGGCCCTGCTTTAGAGCATAGGCATCAGAACTGGGGTGGGCCAAGGATTGATTGTAAAGTTGTGCCAATGCAATTAAAATGTAATAAAATGCACATAAATGCATCTGTCTGTCTGAAAAAAAGACCAATTTCCATTAAGTTTAGACCCTCCAAATGAACCCCAATGCACATATATACACATACTTATACAGATCTATCTATACACTCACATATATAACTATATAAACTAATACCTATATTAATTAAATGTAGATCTTCAGATCACAATAATGATCCTATTATCCTCATTGAAGAAAATATCCAAGCCATTCTTAAAGGAGAAGGAAAGATAATAATAAAATTGTGCCCTTGGGTCTTGTCTCCCAATCCGCCATAATGTTTTTGTTAAAAAAAGAGGTACTTACCAAGATCCCAGGAGGTAGAATGTATTGCTCATATTGCAGGTGCCATCTTGGTTTTCACAATGTGACTTGCTTTTGTTAAAGTGGTTTCTGTGTGTATGTTAGCTATTCTTGTCAAACCACTGCTGGAGAAAACACAGTGCATGCTCATGGCTCAAATTTAGCAGGGACCAGTGTTGTAAGTTGGTGAAACGGAAGTCTGGTTACCAGTTCTACTAGAGTAAATACAAGCAGAGATTCTGAACATAGAGAGCACCTAGTAGCAACACAGTGGGGGTCATGTATAAAGTTTGCGCAGCGCATATTTATTCACAAATAGTTGCATTGCCAGTATTTTTTTCCTGAATGCTGAAATATTGCTCTGCACTCTGTTTCTGTTTTTGCGAATTCGCAAAAATATTCGCAAATGGTTTGCAAATGAGATGGGTATTTGCGACTGTGCAAAGTCATTGTGCACGAATATAGCGTTGACAGTCATTTAAATTCGCAATTTGCGAAAACCATTTTGCAAATATTTTCTCACCCACCAAAATCCTGTCTTAACTCAATATGTGCATAGTATGTGCATAAATATTCGCAATTTGCAATTATACCATATTTAAAAAGCCCTAATGGACATTTGCAGTGTGAATAAAAAATTGCAATTCTGTTTGCAGATTAAATAGACTACTATTATCCAGCTGTATTAATATAACCATGCGCAGGGCAAATATTTTAATTGTGCGAATCATTCCGCGCTGGGCGAAGTTTATAAATGAGTATGTTTTTAATGAGACCTTGTAAATGCAGTTCACATCTTTTGCCTTTCCTTCTTTTTTAACAATATTTACAGAATCAGGTCTCACAACCTCACTGTGAAAAACCACCTACACTGCTCAAATGAAAGTTCTATTCCTCTAGTCTAAATGGATGGCCTCTGGTTAATTGATCTTTTCTATGGGAAAAAGATCTTCTGCTATCTGTCTATACTGTATTGTAATGTCATTGTAAAAATAATCATGTCCCCTTATAGGTATTTATTCTCCAGATAAAACAAGTCCAACTTTGACAGTCTACCCTCATAGTTTAAATCATCCATCCCTTTTACCAGTTTCGTTGCACTTGAGTATGCAACACAGTACTTTACTTGCATTAGCAGCCTCTGAAATACACTGCCTAGAATTACACAGCTTGTTATCAAATAAGGATATACCTAACACACTACCATTTCTTGTATAACTAGCATTTATTTTATTTCTAGCAAAGTGCATAACCTTGCATTTATCTACATTGAACTTTGTTTGACAATTTGCAGCCCAGTTTTCCAATTTAGTAAAATCACTCTGCAAGGTAGCACAGAAATAATAATATCAGACTGAAAGAAGAAAATTAGTTAGTTTAAATAGCCTTTTACAGTCATTTGAATGCCCTTGTATCCCTGGCATACTGTAAGCAAATTGAGTAGAATATGATTATACATTAAAAGAAATGGAAGTAAAAACTTTTTTGAAAGAAATACAACAAAGATGCCATGAATTTGATTATTTTAGTGTCTATATAGCATATAGAACTATAAAAATGCAAACTTTCTGGATTCTTGGGTCTCCTCTTCATGCTGAAATTATGAAAGAAAGGCAAAATGAAAAAAAAACCCGAACATTTAGGGGGTTATTTATCAAAATTAGAATTGTTCTGATCTTTTAAATAAAAAAGTCTGACCAAACTAGAATCCATGATTTACCCTTATTTAGCAATAAAAACTCGACTTTTCAGATTGTCGTGCAAAAAAATCTGAATTTTTTCGGATTTGACATCTGAAAAGTTTTTCTGTGAAATCATCGGAAAAGCCCAAAATGTTCGGATTATCATACAAAACCCAGCGCAGACAATAATATCTTTAGGTTGAAAATAGGACATCTGCCATTGACTTCTACAGGACATTGACAGGTTGAAGATGGAGTATTTTCAGATTCTGACTTTTTGCAGCCTCGGGGTATAAGTCTTGAAAAATTTTAGTTTTCTTTCAACAAAAAATTTGGATTTCAATACTTGAAGACTCTTATTTCAATAAGGAAAGGAACATCACATCACAGTGCAGTGCATTGTGGGTTATGTAGTTCCTGCATGCTGACTGTAAGCTGTGGAGAAGTTGTTACAATTTGTAACATCAGTGTTTAGTCCCTCCTTCCCTGCCAGGATTTCAAATGATTCAGAACAGCTGAATTGCAGCATAGAAAATTGCACTTATTCATACTTTTTGGAGCAACAGGTAACTGTGATGGGTATATTAGGGGTTTCTGTGTTATGTGTGTTGTGTCGATGGAATATAGTGAAACATACAGACAAGTAGCTGCAGAAATAATTGCTGTGATGCTTAACAGGAAGGAAACTCCTTAACACAGTAAGATAAAATCAGCAGAGAAAACATAATAGCAGATTCAACACAAAGCCTTATACATACTGTAAGACTCTAGTACTAAAACAGCATCAGCAGATTCAACAGGAAACACAATTACTTTATCTCATATTGAACAGTTCTCTCCCCCATCAAGATTCATGATTGCAACACCTGTAAAAGAAATGGTTAATAAAAGTCACAGGTTATAAGTTAAGTCTATCAGGAGGTTGATGCGCTCTTTGTGGGTAATGCCTAGAAATGTTGCCCTCTTCTAGAGAAGGAAACTGGTGCTCCAGGTTCCAGAGATGCTTCAGAGTATGTGCTTTCCATTTCTGTTGGATTTGCAGGGGTTTTTACCTCTGGTGATGCCATAATCTGCGGATCAAGGGGTACTCCTTTGGTATAGGGAAGTCCAACAATGTTTTATGTCTTGTTTTGCTCAGTGGTAACTGTAGTATAATGTAGCTGGTGGTCAATATAACAACGCCAATATAGATTGCCTGCCACTTTTACTGTGTAACTGCATGGACCTCTTTGAACAGTGACAATTGCTGGTAGCCATTTATTAGGCCATCTGTAGTTCCTTGCCAAGATGGTTTGCCCAACACTAAGCTGACGCAAGGTTCTCCTCTCTCCTCCCCTGATTTTAAAATGGTGGTTTCTCAGATGTGGTTTCTCAGCAAGTCTAACCGAGACCTAAGATTGCGGCCCATAAATAACATTGCAGGCGTACAGCTTGCAGTCGCATGAATTGAATTCCGTTAGGATGACAGTTTATGCTGCAGGGATCAACTGTCATGTGCCATTGCAGTGACTGTTTCACAGTTTGTAGAAATCTTTCAGCTAAACCATTAGTTACAGGATGGTATGGATTTGAAGTAGTATGTTTAATTCCATTGCATTTCATAAACAATTGAAATTCTTCAGAAATTAATGGAGGACCATTATCACTGACAATCTGTTTAGGTATTCCAATTCTTGCAAACAAGGTTCTCAATTTATCAATAGTATATGAGGTACTGGTAGACTTCATGCAGAAAACCTCTGTCCATTTAGAATGGGCATCCACATCCACATCCACATCTCAGAAATGGTCCAGCAAAATCAATGTGTATACGTTGAAAAGGAGCCGAGGTCCATTCCCACAGATGAACTGGAGCTGGTTGTGGCATAGACTGCACCTCTTGACATCAATGGCACTTGTTTGCCAGTTGCTCTATTCGTTGATCAATTCCTGGCCACCACACAAAACTCCTAGCAAATGACTTCATTTTTACTATGCCCAGGTGGCCTTCATGCAGCTCATCTAGTACTCTTGATTGCAACTTTGTGGGAATAATAACACAAACTCCCCACATTACACATCCTTTATGTTTGGTCAATTCATGTCTGCGTGAGTAGAAAGGAGTTAGTGGGGCCTTGTCTGTATACTTCCAGCCTTTAAGAGTTGCCTCATAGACACATGCTAGAATGGGATCTCTTTTGGTTTCATTCTCAATCATTTTACAGGTTAGAGGAAGATAATCAATCTGATGTATATTAACATATTCAGAATTTTCCTTAGAAGTGTCTTGACCTGGTAATGGCAGATGTGACAGTCCATCTGCATTTGCGTGTGCCGCTGTCTGTTTGAACTCAATATCAAAGTCATAACCAGCAAGAAACAAAGCCCAGCACTGCATACTGCAGCAGCTGTTGCAGAAACTCCTTTCTTTGGGTGAAGTATTGCAACCAATGGTTGATGGTCTGTTACTTCCGGCCATATAAGAGTTGATTAAATTTTTTCACTCCCCAGTTGAGGCTAAGTGCTTCCTTGTCTATCTGTGCATAGTTGCGTTCTGCACTTGTGGATGACCTTGAAGCAAATGCTATCGGCCTTTCACTTTTGTCTGGGAGAACATGAGATATCACAGCTCCAACGCCATATGGGAAAGCACCACAGCTTTAATGGCAAGGAAGTATTGAAAGGACATCATCAGACGTGACCAATTATTTTTGCTTCCTTGAAGGCTTTGTCACACTGTACACTCCATACCCATTTTTGACCTTTCTGCAGCAATTGATTTAATGGGTATAGCACAGTTGCAAGATTTGGCACAAACCAGCAATAGAACCCAAAAACACTCTGAGCTGTGTTAAATCCTTGGGCAGTGGTGCTTGTAACACTGTTTGGATTTTCTCAGGAGACTTGTCCAAGCCACTGGCATCTATGATATGTCCACAATATTGTATAGCGTCCTTGAAGAAGGCACATTTTTCTTTGTTGGCTCTTTGCCCATATTCTTTCAGCCGTGTTAGAACCCTCTTTAGGTTTTCCAAATGTTCTGTACCATCTGTGCCTGTCACAATTATGTCATCCAGATAACATTTAGTATGTGGAATGCCTTGTAGAACTTGATCCATGACTCTTTGCCATATGGCAGGTGCATAGGCCACGCCAAATATTAATCTGTTGTATCGGTATAGTCCTTTTGGCGTGTTGATTGTAAGGAAGTGTTTGGCATTTTCCTTTACCTCCATTTGTAAGTAGGCTCGTGTAAGATCAATTTTGCTGAATTTTAGTACACCCGCAAGAGAGGCAAAAATATCCTCAATCAAAGGTAAGAACTGTTAAACTGGGTTAATGGAAACTTTAAAATCTCCACATATTCTAACTGAACCATCCATTTTTATAATAAGCACAATAGGTGTGCCCCAGTCACTCCAAGTGAATTTTGAAATTACTCAATCTTGTTCTAGACGATCCAATTCCGCTTCCGCTTTTGGACAAATACTAAGGCACTAGATGAGCTTTGTGAAATTTGGGCTGTGCCTTTTCCTATATTAGCCTTGATGTGTTTTAAAGTACCCATGCCTTTCTTTAAATACTTCTGAGGCATTAGCTAAAATGGCCTTTAAATGTTCCACTGGTTTGGTGTTATCAGCAGACACTGAATGTAGCATTTTAATGGATTTCCAGTCAATGGGTATTTTGTGTAACGACTCCTGGCCCCATAATGCAGGACCACCTGTCTCCACCACATATAAGTCCAGCTGGCATTTAAAATTGTTGTACCTCAGGATTTAAAACTCCGAGTGGCACTATCTTCTGTCCAGTGTATGTTTTTAGTAGCAGTTTTGTTTTCTGAAGAGGTGTGTCTTTAAACAACTTTTTATATTCTGGATGTGTTATTATTATAGTCCTTTATATTACATTTTCTGCAGTAAGCACTGCAGGTTGCTGCATTATGGAATCCTTTCCCACACCTGTAGCAGGATCCGGAATTCTCATTAGAATATCTTTTATTTTGACCTGCCACCACCAGTGTCGGACTGGGACACCAGGGGCCCACCCAAAAACCTTAGACCAGGGGCCACTCTCAGTACTATTATTCTTCATCTCCTCAATCAATCTCTATTCTCCTAGTCTGTTTTCTTTACATACTATAATCAATTATTCCATCTATTTAGCCTCTTTGTTCTCATAGAAAAAGGGAATGGCCATGAAATTGGCCAAAAGTTTAGCAGCATGAGGGCCCACTAACACCTTGGCCCACCGGGAGTTTTCCTGGTATCCCGGTGGGCCAGTCCGACACTGGCCACCACTCTATGCACATCAGTTGCTGCTTTCTCTAGTGTTTCTGCTTTGCTTCTGTTCTGTAATTCTAATATGTCCTTAGCAGCAGTCTCCATTGCTACTGCAATTTCTATTGCTCGTTTAAAAGTAATGTTATCCTCTGTTGGCAGCTTTTTCTGTATATTTTCACTGTATAATCCACATAAAAATCTGTCCCTTAGTGCATCATTCAGTCCATCCTTAAAATCACAGTGTTCTGCCAATTTCCTTAACTCTGCTGCAAACCCAGAAACTGTCTCACCCTCCTGCTAGTTCCTTTTGTGAAATCTAAATCTTTCTGCTATAACCAGGGACTTAGGTGACATGTGTTCCTGAACAATTTGCACTATTTCTTTAAAGCTTTTAGAAGATGGTTTTTCTGGTGCTGTTAAGTTGCGCACAAGGCTGTATGTTTTCCCCCCTATTACACTGAGTAATGCTGCCACATGATTCTCTAGGGGTATGTCATTTACTTCAAAATACTGTTCCAGTCTTTCTATATATGTAGCCCAGTCCTCAACTGAGCTGTCAAATGCTTCCACTTTCCCAGCCATATTTCCAGATAACACGCAACTCTCTGCAGGGACTTACCACTTTTCTGTGTCTTTTTTTTTTTTTAGCTGAGGCTTTTGGTGTCTCCAGGGCCGAGCTAAGTTATTTTGGCACCCTAGGCAAGGGCTTCAATCAGTGCCCCCCACCCGTTCCTACATTACCATTTCCCACCTTACCATTAATATTGCCCCATGTACCTGTTCCAGCAGCCATAATGTTACCTCATTTACCTCTGCCAGCACCTCATTTACCTCTGCCAGCACCTATCATATTGCCCCCATTTGCGGCACTGTACAGCTTTTGCAGGACATGTAACATGATTTGCAGTGTGTTGTGTTGAACCACAGCAAAAGCAATATTTTCTGTTTGTATTTGCTGCATGGTTTTGCAGTGTAGGTGAATCCCTTTCCTTAGCACTGTATTTTGCCTGTGACTGTGCATTATTAGGCCACAGTGCTGAATTCACAGTCTGTACATTCCCAACAGTTCCCTGACTGAGAGTTTTAGCCTCTGCCACTGCTTTTTCAATTTGGCTAGCAACTGTAATAGCCTTTGCAAGGGTTAAATCCTGCTCTAGGAGCAGTCTCTCTCTAATGCGAGTTGAGTTTGTTTTCTCCACTATTTGGTCTCTTAGCATTTCATCTGTTAGAGACCCAAACTCACAGGTAACAACCAGCTCTCTCAAAGCTGCTACAAATTGTCCTGTGGATTCGCCATTATGTTGTCCACGTTGGCGGAATTTATATCTTTCAACAACCACATTTACTCTTGGCACGAAAAAGTTCTTTATAGCAGTAAGAGCAGTTTCATAAGTCTCATCAGGTAATGGTAATGTATAGAATACGCTGTCCCTCTGCTCCCAGGCAGTGAATAAGTAAAGTATGCTTTCTAGCAGCAGAAATCTCCCCTTGGTCAGCAGCAATAATGTAATTTTTAAACATACGAATCCAAGCAGTAAAAGGTATGGTAGGCTCACCAGGGTTTGGAAGAAAAGGCTGCTGCAGAGGTAGAAGAGCCATCCTTGTCGCCATTTGTTATGTTTTGGTAGCCGAGGATGACTAGAGTATAACAGTGCTTTATTAGCAGAGTCATGGAGGCATTACACAACAGTAAGATTTCACTTTCACTTTGAAGCTAACAGGAAGTATGCACAGTATAAGTATGAGCACAGTGACATCTACAGGCCATTTGCATAAACACCACAGCTCCCATTTAAAATATAAATTTTCAAGCACAGAGTGACTCATAGTGGCAACAGAAAAAATATTGCACATTTTGTTGTTTGTGATATTGAGCAGTATAAAGAATACTGTATATAAAGTCTTACTAAAAAAGCATGTTTAAAAAAAAAAAAAAAATACCACCACCTTACAGAAGATCTTTAAAAATTTCCATTGTAATACATTGTTTAATGATTTTAATATGGACAAAATGGTATTTTGCTTTTTTATTTTTTCTGAGAAAATGCTGCATCTGTCATTAGCGTAACTTCTTGGAAAGTATAGTAGAAAGTTTCTTTGATAAAGAAAAAAAATGAAGCAAACACTGGATGTATACAATTAGCCCTGCGCTGTTAGATAAACATGTCTGTGGAATCCACTTATTTGCAAATGTTGAGGTGTGAAAGTTGCTTTTGTCAGTGCTACACCTCACAGAAAGCCCACAAGCAAAGTGGGGAGGAATAATCACAGCTCATTGTGAACAAACAACATCAGTGTAGTCACAGCTGAAAGCACTTAATTTGCTATAGTTTTGGCAAGTACCACATTGTTTGGAAATGTTTTCAGTTCATTTGGCTTTGTAACAGCAGTACGCTTGGACAATCATTTACAAAAGGCATGATGGTTATTTTGCTTGGTGTAGATCTCTTAACATAGCTATTCAGCTGCAAATTTGTCTCTGGAATTCTTCTCATAATATTGGGGGAAATGTTTAAAATGTTTCAAAATATAAAATGCTTTCAAATGTTAGTAAAAATGTTATACATCTAATTGTTTAAATGTCTATAATATTGATAGTTCTACTTTACATTTCTACTTTAAAGGAGTTGTTTACCTTCCAAACACATTTTCTCAGTTAAGATGGTATCAAATAGTATATCCACATAGACTCTTTTCTGTTGTTTTGTATTTATTATTTTTGACTGTTGTTCTAAAATGTAAGTTTAAATGCTGCTGTTTCCCACTCGCCAGTGTTTCAGTATATCCTTTTTTAAATTATGGTTTCATCCCTTGAATTAATTCCCTTTTTTTATACAAGAAATACTTTATTTGCTTTAGTAGTCAGTGACACTGCCTAAAGTTACATAGCTTGTTATGCACAAAAATTAGTGATGAGCGAAAAATGTTGCCATGTACAGATTTGCTGCAAACTTCCGTATTTCGCCGGTGTTGAAAATTTTCTCGAATTTGCGTAAAAAATTCACCCAGTGGCTCGTTTAGCTTTGTGCAACAAAACAAAACTGACTTGTGACAAAAAAGAAAGATGCACAACAAATGCCAAATGTCATTTTATCCTTTCCCTCTCCTTCCACATCAACCAAAGGGATCTGAACTGTCCCACTGCCTATATAAGAACATACATATAAGTATATAGTTTATTCATTTTAATATGGGAAACAAAGCACCCAGATATTGTCTGTTGGTGGTCAGATTTATTATTAGTTGTTAGTTATAGTGTACAGGTATGGGATCCGTTATCCGGAAACTCTTTATCCAGAATGCTCTGAATTACGGAATGGCCATCTCGAATAGACTCCATTTTATCCAAATATTTAAAAACTATTTCCCTATTTCCTTTTTCTCTGTAATAATAAAAAAGTACCTTATACTTGATCCATCATAAGATATAATTAATCCTTATTGGAAGCAAAATCAGCCTATTGGGATTATTTAGTATTTAAATGATTTCCTAGGAGATTTAAAATATGAAGATCCAAATTATAATAATCCGCTATCTGTAAAACCCCAGGACCCGAGCATTCTGCATAACAAGTCCTATACCTGTTGTAGATACCATTACCAGTCGACCAGAGGTAATGTCAAAAATCACAGACATGTTTTTAAGAAATTTACATGGGAGCATCTTTTTCTATTGAAAAAGGAGTTGTAGCATAGTGAATAGGAGGTTCACTAGCAGTGTAGGACATGTAGCAGTATACTGAGCAAAAATGCATGAAACAAGGTGCCACAATTTTTTTGCTATATTTTACGACAGATTGGCACATTTTTGGGCCAAATGGGACAGTTTCACTCATCACCAACAAAAATCCCCAGGTCCTTCTCCATTAAGAATGCTGACAACACATTACCATTTAGTGTGTAATAAATTATTATGATTCATTGTTTTATGAAATTTGTTACAAGTTTCCCATCAATTACTTTCAAATATGCATACAAGAAATATAGCTAATTTTTAGACACTTCACTAGTAATTGATAGTGGAATGAGCCTCATTTACTTGTGCCATCATTTCATCAAACATTTCAATTTGGCCTTCCCATACTTCCCATAACACAAATACTGTATATCATCCACAATCTGATGGTACTTTTGGATATATTTAGAAAAGGCTATTCAAGAAACAGGTTGGCCTCTCTATAGTACATAAATATACTGGTGAATGAAGGGGCTACTGCATAATTAATTCACATACCTTGCACTTGCTAGTAGAATTCTTCACCAAATATAAAGTCGTTTTTCTTGAGGACAATCAATCAAAAAGTATACCAGGTTATTTGGTAAAGGTGCATTCAATAAAGCTTCCTCAAAAGAAGCCTCTATTAGCTGGTTCCTGAGTTCTGTAGATGGATTAAAAAAAACTGTTCTGAATCTCTGCTTTTTCCCTGCTCTCATCAGATAATTGACCTCCTTCTGATACTAAGGATCCTACCCATTCTTGCTTTATTTTTTTTACTTTTATATATTTAAAAAATATTTTTGCATTAATTTTACTCCTAAATCTAGTGTCCATTTCATCCTCTATTTTACCTGTTTAATTTTGCATGTTTATTGGCCGTTTTGTACCTAATAAAAGTTTCAGCTGTCCTGGCTAACTTAAATGCCTCAACCTCAATGCTTCTACCATAAACGTTTCACTTTGCAACATCTTTCTTTGCTTACAAGGGAAATATTCGGACATGTATATTTGTTAAGCAGACATTCCAGTATTTAGACATAATACATCTCGAAAAACATGAGGTTTTTTTCCCTCTAAAAATTCAAGTTTTATAGTAAAAAAAAAAATAGAATTTTTGGAGATTTCACAACTCAACCTTTAATAAATAACTCCCTTAGTGTCTTAGTTATTTTCTTACAGAGTTGTCAACATACTCTCTAAGAAAACCATTGTATGATCACATTGCCTTAATGCTCACTCACACAAATTCTAGAGATGAATTTGGTATTATTAGTTATTACCGGGTCTAAACAAGACTCTTTCCTAGAAGGTTCTTGAGCTACCTGAAAGTAAAGAAAAAAAGTCATTATTTAACATATTTACAGGACTGTTAGCTTTTGGTGACTTGGCTACCATATTACCCCAGTCAGTGTCTGGATAATTAAACTCACCCATAATAACAACTTGATCTAGTTGGGAAGCCGTTCTCATTTGTAAAAGTAACTTGGCTTCATTTTCTTAACTTATACTGGACATAGTTGAATAGACCTTAGAGAAAGCTGTTTCACCTAAGGGTACTTTTTGTGAATGCAATTTGGATACGAATTATATTTGTCCTATTTGTTAAAATATTATGGGCCCATTTATAAAAGTATTGAAAAAGGTTGTGATTGAATATTGGATTTACAAACAATTTTGCTGGAAAGGGTAAAACCATCTTCATCAATTCTTACTTTATCATAGTTACTAAACACTTTCCGGTCAGGAAATTTTTTTTGACAGTAAGGAAAGCAGACCCAATAGAACACTGTTCTGTCATAAGGCTGTTAAAGCTCAGCAACAACAGCTCTCAGAGAGTCTAACAATGCAAATTAATATGTGGAGTTAAAACTTTGGACAAGCTCTTTTCTACACTAGAATAAATTGTTCCAGTGAATCTAAACAATATTACCACTGAAAAAAAAAAAAACTGCGCCTAGACCACAATTTACATTTCTGTATTACAGCTGCTAAGCATGTTAGAACGTTGTGAACTGCTGTGCAAAACTGAAAACTGCCATAAAAACTCAGATATTTGCAAATTCCTGCATTAAAACCTGCATTTTTGCAAAATGCATGAACGATTGGCATTAGTACTACAGGTATGGGATCCCTTGACCAGAAACCCAATATCTGGACAACTCCAGTAATGCCATCACCCATAGAGTCCACTTTAAGCAAATCATTATTTTCTTTTGAATTATTTATTTTTCCTCTGTTTTAAAAAAGTACCTTGGTAATTGGGTTTATTATTTTCATGTTTTTAGCAAGCTAAAGGTATAGTGATCCAAATGAAGGAAAAACAATTATTTGGAAAACCCCAGGTCCCAAGCATTCCAAGTAACAGGTCCCATACCAGCACTGCTTTGTTCCTAACCGATTTGTTATGAATAGGTCTCATTAATATCAAGTCTTCAATGGTAAAATTAAAATATTGATTACTATAGTGTTTAGAGACTGAAAATTTTGACTGAAGGAAAAGGAAAGTTGGCTTGCACTTAGGGGTACCAAATGTTAGGCACCCCCAAGTGATTTTATTTACTTTCCTAAAACCCCAGGCTGATGCTCCTATCAGCAGAAAACTGCACTGGCCCAGGGTGCTCCTCTCCCGTCTTCCTCTTTCTTTGTGCAGCTGTACATGCGCAGTAGAGCGGAAAGCCAAACGTAAACGAAAAAGTCGGTTATTTAGTTCAACTGCGCATGCGTTTGCCCTGGGAAATTTGAAGAAAGAAGAAGTCGGAAGAGGATTGCTCCGTGGTGCTCGCTGGAATAACCCCCGGGCCGGTGCAGTTTTCAGCTGATAGGAGCACGGGGGTTTCAGGTAAGTAAATACAACACCTTGGGGGTGCCTAACATTTGCACCCCCAAGTGCAAGACAACTTTCCTTCTCCTTCAAACATTAGTATCATGGAACAGTGTTGAATGGCAAACACAGATGTAGAAATAACTCATCCCCTGCTTTACAGTCTTCACTATTGATATTCATGACTAAACTGATTGCTGATGTTTTACAGATTATCTAAGATCCGTTTCTCTCCCTCAGGAATCATGGCAAATTTGGCTTAGTAAATATTGACACCCGTAAACCGAGCTCACTGATGACTTTGGCCACTCAGCTATCTCCCCATCTGTTGTCTCAGAATTTTTGTAAAACTGTTAAAAAAATGTTAACCAAAAGCTAATCTGCCAACCACATGGCTCTGTTAAAGACAGAACTCACTGGAGAAAACACAGTGTGATATGTAAAGTATACATATATAGCCCAGCGGTCGATGCTGCTTGCTCTTCCTTGGTTAAAGCAAGCCAGTATAATCTTCTTAGTAACGAAGTTGAGCTTTCTTTCCTTTACCCCCATGAGATTGCTCTGACCACGATCAAAGACCAAACACATTCTTGGCAAAATCTATTGTTCCCAAGAGTGGGATTAATGACTAATTATGTCAGGTCATTCATCCAGATGGCCTCTCAGATGTTCCTTTGTCATTGTCCGTCCTTCCATATACCCCTTTGACCTTGAGGTTTATTTCTATGACAACATGAAGCCTTAGCTTTGTTACTGAGATTACCAAGAAGTGGCAAAAAGGGGAAAACAGTCTAATCTGTCTACATTTTGTATTCTGCTTCTATCTCATGTCTTCTTAAATCCTATGAATAGATAAAAATGCTATCTGATCCCAGCTGAGTGAGGAATATGATTCTACATATGATGCTACATGCAGACAGCTTGGTATGTTAAAACGTGCATTTTATTTAAAGAACATAACTCGTCAAAATGTGATCTTTTTATCTCATTAATGTTTAGCAAAGGTAATAGAACAGAATTACAAAATATCACTGTGAAATGAATGCAATTCAGAGAGTTGTGGATATGTGGTTTTAAAGCCCTGGAGATGTTTGTATAAGTCCCCTTGTTCAGTTTTCTAAATTAAAGATTCTTTAGTTCTTTTTTTGTATCTTTAAATTGCAGCTTCAGATGTTGATCTTATTCTAAAGATGGGCTGAAAAGCGGGGAATTCAATTCAATTTCCTGATGCAGCAACTAAATAAGTCAATACATATATACACTCTGAGCAACCTGCACTCTTACTGAAGAGTTAAGCTTGTGTATTGAAATGATAAATTGTGTTTTCCTTTGTAACGTCTATCATGGCATTTAATGTGAACTCACATTCTGCTATTGCAATGTTATGGGAAATAGCAAAAATATAATCTAATGTAAATACCCCCTCCAAAAAAATATATATATAGAGAGAGAGAGAGAGAGAGAGAGAGAGAGAGAGAGAGAGAGAGAGAGAGAGAGAGAGAGAGAGAGAGAAAGAAAGTGAGCATGTATATAGAATATATTATGTGTTATTGTTTAATTTAAATTTTTTGTAATAACGTGTGTGTGTGTGTATATATATATATATATATATATATATATATATATATATATATATATATATATATATATATATATAATTTTCAGCAATCCTTTAAATCATGTGACTTTTAATAAAAGTAACAAAAATAAATTGTGAGGTTCTATTTAACCCTTTCTTGCCCTCTGCATATGAAAATTAGAGTTTGGAATCAGTTTAGAATTTGGCTGAATACTTGATGAGCCATAGCTCCAAGAGTATTAAAGGGGACCTGTCACTCACAAATGGAAATCTGTATAATAAGTAGTCCTTTTACAGTTAATCATGAAACCCAAATTCTTTTTCAACCACACTGGATAAAACTCTCAGCTGTCGATCATATATTGCTTGCCCCTCCTCTTTAGGCATAGAGGTGGGGCAGGGAATTACTTTCACTTTCCATTTTGCAATTCTCCCGCCATCTTCAACATTTAATTTTGTAGCCAGTGCACGGGCATGGGCATCAGGTGCCCCATTTTGGTGCATAGACAAGATGTTGCATAAATAAGATTTAACTTTCCTTAATAACAGCGTCCACAAAATTGCTCCTGTCAGTTTGATTTGATTGGGATTTACAAGACAAAAAGAAAGAAGTTTGAAATCATGTATATAGTGTAAGGGAAGTTTATTTTGTATGTCTAACATCATAAAACAGGATTTGGAATTTAGGGTGACAGGTGCCCTTTAAGAACAGCAAATAAGTGTTCATTCCTAAATCACAATCTAAAATATTTTCAAGCTGAACTTCCAGAAGTATTAAGGAGAGCAAATAGACATCCTTCTCAAATCACATTTGTAATGTGTTTCTTGCTATCTATTTAAAGGGAATATGTCGTCATTTTAAACTTTTTTTTATTTTTTGCATTTTTATAAAAAACACACATCCATAAACACTGTCTGGCAAATAAAATGTTAATCCACAAATCCATGCATAAGTTATTTTAGTTTGTATTTTGTCATGGGGGCTTCCATTTCTGCTCATTACACATTCATCCTGTGCTGCTCTTACAGCAGGCACAGCATTACCTGTGTGCTTGGAGGCAGCCACTCTGTAATGAAAAGCCAGGTCACACTACGACATGAGAATCTAGCTGTACACTCCCCCTCCCCTCTCTGCCCATGCGTGTGATGTTTGGAGGAGAGAGGTCACATGGTTGCAGGGAAGCAATTACTTTCACTTTCCTACGTTCTGCTCTACAGCTGCACTAGCAGCCCCTCCTCCCACAGACACTATCAAAGCTCCTGCTGTTCTGTAAGTTTGTTCTCTGCTTTCCTTTGGAGGGGGAACTTTCTCTCCTTGCTGCCTTCCTAGTTTGTTTTACTGGTTACTAGATGAGGTAAAGGAGCTGTGAGTTCCATCTGCTATCCACCTCACACAGACCTTGTCCTTTCCTGCCTGCAATACTTCTTTTTTCATTAACTACTTACTGCCTCCTTTCTCATGAGCTATTTTAAACCTTCCTAGACTTCCTCTTAAGTTTTCCTTGTTTTCAAGTATGTCCTTATTTTATCCTTTTTTCTATTCCCTGTCATCAGTCCTGGGAGTGTTCTCCTGTGTTTCATTTTTGTGTAAACAAATATAAATAAACTATCTATATAAAATATTTTTTCCAGTGCCCAAAATGAATTGTGTGTGTATGTATATATATTTATTTATTTTTGAAACGTAAGTGGGGGCAGTGATCACAGGACTATATTATTATTTATTATTATTTATATGCAGGATTTCAGTCCTTCTGAAGTGGTGTCAGTGGGAGCTTATCTTGATACCTGCCTATTGTTCAATTGACAGGCTCAGCAGACAAGGCTCTATTTACATTACAGCAGCTTGTAGGAGGGAGGGGTAATGACATCACTCCAACTTGCAGTGCAGCAGTAAAGTGTGACTGAAGTTTATCAGAGCACAAGTCACATGACCTGAGGGCAGCTGGGAAATGTCAAAATGTCTAGCCCCATAGCAAATTTTAAAATTAGATATAAAAAAATCCATTTCTTGTTTTGAAAAACGGATTTCAATGCAGGATTCTGCTGTAGTAGCACTATTAACTGATACATTTTGTAAAAAACATGTTTTTCCACGACAGTATCCCTTTAAAAGCTTCTGATTCTACCTGGTGGTGGTAGAAGCCCCACCGTTTGTCAACCACCTCTTTAGGACCTCTGATCTTTATATTAAAAAAAACACAGATAGACTGTTAGGAGGTTATTTATCAAACGTCGACTTTTTTTCTACAAAAGAAACAGGTGTGGTCCAGAACATCAATGTACATGTAAATGTGAATTGCTCACGAGTAGATCAAGTGGTCCAGGTGCACCAGCCCCAGACCCTCTGCTTCAGGGAGATAAAAAGAGGCTGTCTGGCACTCAAAGGAATCCACAGGGTAAAAAAAAAATAAAGTAAAAAACAGTATTTAGTCAAAGTTAAAGATATCGCATCTCCATAGGCCCTACGTGTTTCGTACCCTAAGGGTACTTAATCATGGGCTGAGTGCCGGACAGTCCTGCTTTTCTTTTTGCATATGCAGGTTTTTTTCTACCTCGAGTAAACTCACAGCTTTACGAAAATACCCAAATGCAGAAAACTCGAGTGAATGCAATCGGGGAAAAACTTGAATACCTTGAATTTATTGAGTTCATAAGCCCAAAACCCTTGAATACCTTGAATTTATCGAGTTTTCAATCCCAAACCTGCGTAAAACACCTGAAAATCATGAAGGCAAAATACATCTTCAAATGGTTAAAGGGACCTCTGCCATTGACTTTTACATGACCTCGACAGGTTTTAGCCTGAGTATTTTCAGATTTGGGCTTTTAGCAGCTTCAGGCAAAATTAATCTAGAAGATATCAAGTTTTTTTCTTGAGTTCTTTAGTGAAACTACCCCTAAGGCATACACTTAAATCCATATGCCTCATCCTCTCCTGTGGCTCGCACAGCAAACCCCAGCACATGATTAAACACCTTGGGGACCCCTTAACAAGTATTTCCAAATGCTAACAAACCCTCACTAGGTTCACCTCCCACAGGCAGATTATGGCACACACAGACTGCGCATGACACACACAGGGAGCATAGGACAGGCAGAGTATGGCACACACAGGGAACATAGGGCGGGCAGAGTATGGCGCACACTGGGAGGTGTAAACAATGCAGGGGCCAGTTGTTACCACTGGTACCTTTTTAAATTTACAAAAGGTAAGCAATCACAGCAGGCATACTTTCATGTGGGGGGCACACAAGGGGGGGTTTGCTGGATGGATGTGGCTCGTGGGCTGCCAGTTGGGCAGCACTGGTCTAAAGAAAAAGACAATGGGGCTTTTACTCTCTCATCTCAGGGGGACACAGGCACTGGAGGGTTAACTTCACCTTCCGGGAGGAAAGGACACTAAAAACAAGAACTTTGACAGCCCTCCCTGGGGCCAGCCCGCCTATCCCAGCAGGCCACACCCCCACCAGGAGGCTGTCACACCCCAGTTTTTTTAGTGTCCTCATGGGAGGAGGACACTCTCCCCTCAGGGGAGATTTTTTCTTTTGATTTTTTATTTATTATTTAATTTTTTATTATTATTATTTATTTATTTCCTTTTAGGTAATTCCCGGGCAGGAATTCCGGTTCAGCCCCGGTTGATTCAGGGCATTTTGTTGATGGGGCAGGAGCTACTGCTCTGTCCCCTGAGCCCTTGTGCACCGTGAGACAGGAGCTGCGGCTCAGTTCTCCTGGTTGGGGTGCCAGCGGCTGGCTCCGCTCTTCCGCACCCCCAACCCAGTAGTGGTTCTCCACTTTTGGCTCCGACCACGCTACTCCCTTACCCAGGGAGCGGAGCGGCAGATTTCCTTCCAGAGGCATTTTTTGCGGCTTCGCGCCGCTCACAGGTGACGTCATCGCGCATGAGCGCGCACGCGCGCGCACTTCCTTCTCTTCGCGCCGTTTTTCCTTTTGCTGGGCGCAGTCTTGCAGCGCCTCTCCTGGATCACCAGTCTGCCACAGGCTCTCCAGACCGCACAGGGCTCCATCCTCCTACACAGGCATTGGCAGGCTAACTTCCTCTTCCAGAGGCAGAGTCCTTACAGGCACAGATTTTCAGCGTTCAGGCTGCATCTCACAAGGACGGCTGACACCCTCTTTCAGGCCTGTATCATACCTTACCTAATTAGACCCTTGGGCTACCTTTTCTAGTTAGGTATATATATATATATATTATATATATATATATATATATATATATATATATATATATATATATTTTTGTATTCCATACACATACTTAGGGACTATGGCAGATCCCACCAGGGAGGGTCCTAAGCTGCGTTCTACGCAATCTACTGCCAAGGTTCCTTCCGTGCCTAAGGTCTCCTTTCTAGCATGTTCCAATTGTCGCTCCAGACTTCCTCTGGGTCACCCTGAGCCTACATGTACAGCATGTTCGCAGCCTTCCCATGCCCCGGCTTCCACGGACAGCCACGGCGCATCGGCTGCAGTACCTGAACCTCCGTGGGCTAAAATTTTGCGGATTCTATTTCTTCCCTTCAGGGACTTGCACGGCTCCCCGAGTCTTTAGACAAGTTCCTTGCCCAGCTGGCTTCCCAACCTCCCTCTGGGATATCCGGGAAACGTAAGGTCTCTGACACAGTCTTACTTCCGAACTCCGACGAGGAGTCGGAACTGGCAGAGGATGGCCAAATTTCTGACAGGGACTCTGACGAGGATTCCCATTGGGAACCTGAGATTCCTCCAGCCATCTCAGACATAGACAGCTTGATTGAGTCTGTTCTCGAGACTCTTAACGTGTCTCCACCTGTCTCAGCCGATCCTTCCACTGATCTCTTTAAGAGACAGAAAAAGACGGCTAAGTTGTTCCCTTCACATGACCAACTTTTTTCTGTAGTCAAGGATGAGTGGGCCTCTCCAGAACGCAAAATCAATCTTTCCCGTCGCTTCGCCCTTCTCTATCCTTTTCCCAAGGACGACACTGATCTTTGGTGCCTCTCTCCTACAGTCGATCCACCTATCTCCCGTCTAGCCAAGTCCACCACCATTCCAGTTCCCGACGCGGCTGGATTCAAGGATCCTATTGACAAGAGGCTGGAGGGATTCTGCAAATCCATATTTTTCGCCTCAGGTGCAGCCCTCAGACCGACCTTCGCTACCGCTTGGGTCAGTCGCGCTTCAGAGGTCTGGGCCGATCAGCTCTGTCAGGCTGTTATAGATGGTTCTGACCAAGCTTCTATTTTACAGCTGGCGGAACAACTCAAGGAGGCTTCCCAGTTCCTCTGCCAGGCATCCTTGGACTCGGCGAAGATGATTGCCAGGGCTTCCGCCACTTCCATAGCGGCCAGACGTTTCCTCTGGCTCAAACATTGGTCGGCGGACTTGACATCCAAGAAGTCACTTGTCTCTATTCCCTTCGCAGGCAAGGTTCTATTTGGCACTGAGCTAGATAAAATCATCAGCCAGGCTACAGGGGGCAAAAGTACCCTCCTTCCACAGAACAAGCCTAAGCAGCAGTCGGCAAATCGCCGTTTCTCTCGATTTCGTTCCTTTCGCTCCAAACAAGCTAAGACTCCAACCACAGAAAGGAGCGCCCCTTCCTTTAGGGGAAAGTGGAAGAGACCTGCCTGGTCCGCTGGCAGACAGACTCAGAAACCTTCTGCCGACAAAGCATCCTCTTCCTGAAGGTTTGACCACCTCCCGAATCGAGAGGGTGGGAGGGCGTCTCCTCTCTTTTCGGCAGGTCTGGTCTCACTCCTTCGTAGATGCCTGGGTCCACGAAGTGCTCCACCAAGGTTATTCCATAGAGTTTCGACATCCTCCTCCAGAGAGATTTCTCTCTTCTCCCCCACCGTCCAATCCCGTACGCAGAGAAGCCTTCTTAAGGGCCATTTCCGCCCTCCAACAGGCGGGGGTAGTGGTACCGGTACCCAAGGAGGAGGAACGGCAGGGATTCTATTCCATCCTCTTCTGCGTTCCCAAGAAGGACGGAGGAATACGTCCCATTCTGGATCTCAAGAAACTCAATCGTTGCCTCAGACGTTTCTCTTTCCGGATGGAATCCATCCGTTCCGTCATTTCAGCAATGGAACCAGGGGAGTTTCTTTCCTCCGTCGACATCAAGGACGCTTACCTCCATATCCCTATCCACCGGGCGCATCATCGCTACCTGCGATTTGCCTCCCTGGGGAAGCACTTCCAATTTGTGGCTCTCCCTTTCGGCCTGGCCAAGGCTCCTCGGGTCTTCACCAAGATCCTGGCCCCAGTTTTAGCCCTCCTTCGGTCTCAGGGGGTATCAGTGACCCCCTACCTGGACGATCTCCTCATCAAGGCTCCATCAGCCCAGAGAAATCGGTCCGATCTGTCCCTCGTGATCCAGACCCTACAACAACATGGATGGATCATCAACTTCAAGAAGTCGTTCCTGGTTCCCGCACAGAGAATGACATTCTTGGGGACTCTCTTCGATACCCAGCTCTGCCGCACCTTTCTTCCAGCGGACAAGGCTCTAACTCTACGCAGTCGCATTCTCTCTCTGGCGACCTCGCCATGCACTCCCCTCAGATCTTGCATGCAGGTACTGGGGTTGATGGTCTCGGCGATAGATACCATTCCTTTTGCTCAGCTTCACACTCGTCCCCTTCAGCGAGTCATCCTGACACACTGGGACCCAGAGAGAACGTGTCTGGACTCTCCCATCACTCTCCCCTCTCCGACGAGGACTTCCCTAAGGTGGTGGCTTCAACCAGCCAATCTCAGCCAGGGCAAGCCGTTTGCAATCCTTCACTGGACCATCCTCACCACGGATGCCAGTCTCCGGGGTTGGGGTGCGGTGTGTCAGGGCCAGACGGCACAGGGCAGATGGCTCCCCTCAGAGACATCTCTTCCAATCAATGTCCTGGAACTCCGAGCCATTCGCCTGGCTCTCCTTCACTGGACAGACTTCCTCAGGGGCAAGACCGTCAAGGTCCAGACGGACAATGCCACGGCGGTGGCATACATCAACCATCAGGGAGGGACTCGCAGCAGGGGAGCCATGCAGGAGGCCTCGCGCATTCTCACCTGGGCGGAGAAGTACGTACCGGCCATTTCCGCAGTCCACATTCCGGGAGTGGAAAATTGGACGGCGGACTTCCTCAGCAGGGAAACTCTCGATCAAGGAGAATGGGCCCTGCACCCAGAAGTGTTCGCAATTCTGACCGACCAATGGGGCATGCCAGAGGTCGACTTGATGGCCTCCAGGACCAATGCAAAGACTCCGCTTTTCATGTCTCGGTCACGGGATCCAAGGGCCGTCGGAGTAGACGCGCTCACGGCTCCATGGCCGTTCCACTTCGTTTACGTCTTCCCCCCCCTACCTCTCCTCCCCAGGATACTGAAGAGGATCAAGCGGGAGGGGGTCAGGACCATGCTAGTGGCTCCATACTGGCCCAGAAGGGCCTGGTTTGCAGATCTCGTCAATCTCGCAGAGACGGAGCCCATCCATCTTCCAAATCGTCAGGATCTTCTAAGCCAGGGCCCAGTATTCCACCCGAATATTCATCTGTTCCATTTGACGGCCTGGCTCTTGAGACCTTAGTCCTCAAACGGCGGGGGTTTGATGACCGAGTGATAGCGACCATGATTGCTGCCAGAAAACCTTCCTCCTCTCGTATCTATTACAGAACATGGAGGACTTACATCACTTGGTGTACCGCTCACTCTTTTCCCCCGCATCGTTACAGCACGGCCCGCTTACTCGGATTTCTGCAGCAGGGCCTTGATTCAGGCCTTCGCCTTGCCTCCCTCAAGTCTCAGATCTCTGCCTTGTCCGTACTTTTCCAGCTCAACATTGCACTGAAATCTCCTGTTCGGACCTTCCTGCAGGGAGTCGCGCATCTCGCCCCTCCCATTCGGGCACCTGTACCTGGTTGGGACCTCAACCTAGTCCTGACGGCTCTGCAGGGTGCTCCCTTCGAGCCCCTCGCTCAGGCCTCGGATGTCCTTCTCACCTGGAAGACCGTGTTCCTCCTCGCTATCACGTCGGCCAGACGGGTGTCCGAGCTAGCAGCACTTTCCTGCCGTTCGCCTTTCTTAATTTTCCACCAGGACAAGGCTGTGCTCCGGCCCATACCCACCTTCCTGCCAAAGGTAGTATCGGCCTTCCACCTCAATCAGGACATTGTGGTTCCATCCTTCTGTCCACACCCTAAGTGTTCTAAGGAGACTGCACTACATTCCCTGGATGTGGTCCGCGCTCTCAGATATTATGTTCACAGATCCGCATCCTTTCGCAGGTGTGATGCTCTCCTCGTCATCCCTACTGGTCCACGGAAGGGTCTGAAAGCTTCCAAGACCTCCCTTGCCAGATGGATACGATCCACGATTCACCGGACCTACCAGATCGCCGGTAAACCTTCTCCTCTGAGGGTCACGGCCCACTCGACCAGATCACTGGCGGCTTCCTGGGCAGCGCGGAACATGGCTTCTGTGGAGCAGATCTGCAAGGCTGCCACCTGGTCTTCCATCCATACCTTCACCCGCTTCTACCAGGTTCATGTTGCCTCCTCCTCTGAGGCTGTTTTCGGTAGGAAGGTACTGCACGCTGTCGTGCAATCTTCAGCTTGATCTACCCACCCTTCTTGGGACTGCTCTTGAACGTCCCTCCAGTGCCTGTGTCCCCCTGAGATGAGAGAGTAAGATGGATTTTTGTTTTACCTGTAAAATCCTTTTCTCTCTTCATCGAAAGGGGGACACAGGCACGCCCATCCCTTATGATCTCAAGCTTAGCCGCGGAAGGTTCCTTCAGACAGTTCTGTCTAGATCCAGCATCACCTCCTTGGTGGGGCTCCCAAGCCCTTGTGTTTTTAGCTCCTTTTTTGTCCTTTTTGCGTGGACATCAGTCAAGTTAGCCCAAGGTTCTTCCTTGGTCAGTTCTAGTTAATTCCTCAGTTATCTTTTACACTTTTAACGTTCTGGGGTGTGACAGCCTCCTGGTGGGGGTGTGGCCTGCTGGGATAGGCGGGCTGGCCCCAGGGAGGGCTGTCAAAGTTCTTGTTTTTAGTGTCCTTTCCTCCCGGAAGGTGAAGTTAACCCTCCAGTGCCTGTGTCCCCCTTTCGATGAAGAGAGAAAAGGATTTTACAGGTAAAACAAAAATCCATCTTTTGTCAACACTGGGCAAATTTGTAAAATAGCAACCAATCAGTGATCAGCTTTTTAAAGCCAGCTGCAAGTAGAACAAAGATTTGGTTCCAATGGGTTACTGCCCATGGGAAAATTTGCCCAGTGTTGATAAATTACCTGTGTTTACATTTGACATTATAGTCCTTTCTTGAAAACGGATGTGTACCTGTTACCTGTTACTGTTAATGACTTTCTGGAACTTACATGTGCTTTATGGCTGTAGCATAGACATATCGTTTTTAGTAAAATAACTGTAGCATTTTTAAGATTTGTTATACCCCAATGTTGCAAAAAGCCAGAATCCGAAAATCCACCATCTCAGACCTGTCGAGTTCCTGTATAAGTCAATAGGAGAGGCACCTATCGTAATTTAAAGTTATTGTGGTCTTCAGTGGCCCGAAAATTCAAACTTTTTAGGGTTTTCGGGCAAAAATTGGAGTGATTCGGGTTTCCCCTCCATTTTGATCGAGTTTTTCCAAGATCCAATTAATATGGGTTATTTTATTAATAAATAAGGTCAAATAAAGCTTTTTTTAAAGTAAAATATTAGATAAATTTGGATTCATTTTTTGAGCATATCACTATAAACTTTAGGAGGGGGGAACATCATTCAACCCCAACTCTTAGTGTACCCCCACTCTGACACCCAAATTTACAATTATAATACCCATGTTGTATGTTGCAAGGGAGCATTGGTTAGAGTGGCATAGGTATGGGTGACATGGAGAGCATAGCTACCCCTGCCACTGTTCTGTTGCTTTCCACATTGTGGGCCACATGTGTGTGAGTGGGGGGGGGTGTCAAAGTTGTAGGTGGCTTAGAGGACCTGTGCGTGATGTTGGTGGCACAGTTGTGCCCCTGTTATTTTTTGTTCTGTCACCATTCCCTTCCTATTTCCTCTTTTGTATCCATTCCCTTCACCTGTGTCAGCTCACCACACTTACTAATATAAGATATTGATAGGCAATTAAGGATTGTGTATCATTAAAAGGGTGTTTGTTATTTTGACCATAAATTCACAACAAACACTAACCATATAAGTAACACAATCAGTGACATGCCATTGATCCAATTAGAATCAAATGCCAAAGAGCAGATTTTATTCGTTTTTAGTCAATTACAAGTATTGCTTTGTACACCTAAAATTCTTATACAAATATATGTATTTCCTTAATCTCACTTTGGGCCAGATTGAATTCAGTAAGAAAAAGGTTATCTCACAGCTTATCAGGTGAAAACTCATGGACCTGATAAGTGAAGAAAAAAAACTTCAGTAGACTGAAGAGTTTTCATGTGATAAACGGTAAAATAAATTTTTCTGAACTGAATTGCATCTCAAATTGAATCTTGTCCATGAGATAAAGTGAGAAACCTTTTTCTTACTGAATTGAACCTGGCTCTTTGTATGTAAACTTTTTTTTCTATTGAAAGAAACTGAAAACATTCAATCCGGTTTAAAAAATTGCCCAAAGGTAGAATAATCTGACACTGCGCTGTGCACCTTATGCCAAATTTTTAATCAGAATGCATTTTATGGTAAACGATAATACAATATTAAGATGGGGAGACCAATTTATCAGATTTGGATATTGAGAAGAAAAACACCACAAACATGCACAACTTTTTTATGCAATAACATTTTTATTATACTCGAGCACTAGATTATTTAGAAAAAAACAGATACGTTGCACTAATCACAATCACATTCATTCATCCATTCATCTTCATTAAGTTTAAGAATGTCAAATATTTTAACAAACTATAGATAATCTTGTTACAGCTAATTTCCATTGACTTCTATAGGTATGGGATACATTACCTGGAAACCTGAGATCCAAATAGATCCAAATTACGGGAAGGCCGTTTCCCATAGACTTTATTTGAATGAATTAAGTACATTTTCTTAAAATTAAAATTTGTACCTTGTATTTGTTTTCAACTTAGATATAATTAATTCTTATTGGAGGTAAAGCAATCATATTGGGGTTATTTATTTGCTAAACAAAGTATAACAATTGAGAAAATGATCAAGAGGTTTTGGCCAATACTACATAATGATAAAAACATGGGTAAGATTTGCACACATTTACCATTATTTAGCTATAAAAAAAGGCTCCACATTACTAGATATTCTCTGCCCTACAGAAGCTAGGGAACCTAAAAGAATGGAATGAATATTTAAAAGCAAACCAAATATAGGAACTTTCTTAGTTGTGTCTGCTGTTCATCAATTATTAAAGGGGAAGTTGTGCAATATCCTACTAAGGGTAATAGGATCCATCTTAAACACTATGCTACTTGTAATATGTAGGGGGTGGTGTACATGTTAAAATGCCCCTGCGGGAAAGTCTATGTCGGCCAAACAGCAAGACAAATAAAAGTCAGGATAAAGGAACATAGAGGGGACACACAGGGAGAATGTGGCAGACTGGCAGAGTATGGCACACCCAAGGACATTAGGGCAGTCAGAGATTGGCACACACAGGGAGCATAGGGCAGGCAGAGTATAGCACAAGCAAACATAGGGCAGGCAGAGCATGGCACACACAGGGAGCATAGGGCAGAACAGAGCAGGAAACAGGGAACCCTATCAGGACCACTCTTAGATGTGCTACATACAGTGACACAGTGTGGTGCCCCATTAGCAGTTTGCATGAAGTGTGAACAGGTGAACAATGTGGGCAGTCTGGGTCTCAGGTGTGAACACTACAGTGCTTTAGGATATGAACAATAGAGGTGTTACACGTGTGAACAATTCAGGGGATTACAGTCTGAATTTGAGGTTTAAACAATGCAGGGGTCAGTTAATCTCTGTAGTAATACCTATTAAAGTTTACACATGATAAGCAGACACAGCAGGCAGACTTTTATATGGAGGGCCACACAAGGGGGGCTGC
The DNA here is from genome assembly GCF_017654675.1 of Xenopus laevis. NCBI lineage: Eukaryota > Metazoa > Chordata > Amphibia > Anura > Pipidae > Xenopus > Xenopus laevis. The sequence goes on from NC_054379.1 coordinate 85,354,634, forward strand.
CAGTTGGACCTCCCTGTTCTAGGCAAAAGGAGCCCCCTATAACAGGAGTGCCCATACTTTACAAATGCTAGGTCTACTTTTAGTGACAATGTCCCATTATGATCTACATCCATAAAATCATTGTTAGCATTCTGTTCCATGGAAAATATTACTTAAATACTAATTTATGGAAAATGTATATTGTTATATTTAACAAACAACTGTTTCTTATGTGACCTTAATTTAATACACATCTGAATGAAAAGCATAAAATAGGAGAGTGATTTAGAGAAGCTGTTTGTTGACAGTATCTTGTGATCTACTGATCCCCAGCAAAAGGTCTACTGGTAGATCCCAATCTACCTTTTGGGCACCCCTGCCCTATAAGATATATTGGATCTAACTGTCAATTGATATCTGACACCCAACTGCTGCATGAAGACAGAATGAAGAGAAACAGATGCTGAGAGAGGAATAATGAAGATAAATTTGACTATCTCAGAAATGGTACAGAATTTTTAAATGATTGTGTTTAGAAAGTTATTCTTATTTCAGTATACTGAAGCTTATATTGAATTTTAATTTCCACGATAGTTCCCCTTTAAGGACAGGGTTTGCCTGCACTCCCTTATGCTGCACTGTGGACCTTGCGTTTTTTTATAATTTTTTTTTTGTTGTCCATTGTATCTTTTTTTTTTTACTTGAGCGATAAGATTGGAGGGAGGTTTAGAAATAGCTACATACTGTATTGCCACCGATTTTTTTTCCATGTACATTAGTCATAAGCATCAAGCTTATGTTGCAAACAGGTTTACCGTCATGTAAAAGTTTTCTTTTGTCTGTAAATAGTCTACATTTTACAGCCCTACAATAAATGTCATTTTCACTGCAGAAGAAAACCTCCAAGGCAGTTCTTTTTTTTTTCAGCCTTGTGAATTTACCAAAAAGACTTTTGCGGGTTGGTTTTACTTATTAAAATAGGTTCAATTTCATGCTGGATTCAGCTTAACACCTTTGGAATTCCATTGACATTCCATTAAAATGTCTAAGAATTCGAGGCTCTGGTAAAGACTACTGGAATTTTATGTGGTGTATTATGTTTCAGCTTTCACCAGCAATGGTAAATGCAAACAGTTGTTACATTTTGCACTTGTTCTAAGCAGATTAAGGAAGTTCCCACTATATGCAGTTGTAAAATAATAACAATAACATACTGTACATTGGTTTCATGGAAATAGCAGTGCTGTTTATATTTAATCACAATACCAAGATATAGAAGCAACAATTTTTGTATATCACCACAATTGCACACATTCATAGTCTTGAGCTCCTTATACAAATAGCTTACCTGCTTCAATAATAAGGGCACCTCTCTTTTGGTGTAGCTTGATTCTTTTGATGGCTGGCAAATATGAAAATGTTTTGTAAACTACTGGTGATGGTGAAATTTGTCCCGTTTACCGCGAAATTCGTGAAACGGTGAAAAATAATTTTGACGCCCGTGACACTTTTTATGAACACATTGAAGTCAATAGAAGTCCGAATAATTTTGATGCACAACAAATTTTAATGTGCACAACTATTTTTTTTGACAAAGTGAATTTTTCTAAGCCGAATTTGCGACTAGCGAATTTATTCGCCCATCACTAGTGCTTAAAGCTTTTGTTCTTAATCTAAATGCATTAAAGGGGTGGCTTCTCTTTAAGTTTACTTTTAGTATGTTATAGACTGGCTAATTCTAAGCAACTTTTCAATTGGACTGATTTTTTTTTTATAGCTTTTTAATTATTTGCCATTTTCTTCTTAGGTGCCAAAACTGCATTGTATACGGTACCTTTCCCTGGAAAGTTTAACAACACCTCAAAGCTCCAATTCATGAGATCCTTCATGATTATGATAAATACTGTAGATTATGCTGATTGGATCAATATTCCAGGGTATTTATTCCAGATAGATCTTTTTTACAAGTCATTCTGAATTTAGAAAGCCATTCAAATGTCTGATGAAACGTCTTCAAGAAAAACACAGCCAGTCCAGTTGATTTGGCTTATTTCTATAGATGTACCATGACCTGGATGAATGAGAATCTTTGCAAACATTATTTGTTTTATTTTTTTAAGGTATTTTTTTACTTCTTTTACATAGTTACCTGTAAAAGAAAATGATAAAACAGTAAACAGACACTGGCAGGTATAGGTATAGATTTACTCTAAAAATCCATTTCATGACTCCACTCAATGCACTCTTGGTAATGTCCCTACTAAGCAATTCTTTCTGGGCCAATCACATGTCTCTGCAGGCAACCCAGACAGCTGAGAACTGACAGCTAACAGAGGAGCAGGGCTTTCTTGAAGAAAGGGTGATGTATTATTACTAAGTAATGAAATATACAAAGGAGCGTATCATAATACAAATACAGGTACGGGATCCATTATCAGGGAACCCATTATCCAAATAAGCTCTGAATTATTGAAAGGCTGTCTCCCATAGACTCCATTGTAATAAAATAATTCAGATTTTTTAAAAAAAAATAATTTCCTTTTTCTATGTAATAATAAAATATCTTAACTAAGATATTATTAATCCTCATTGGAAACAAAACAATCCTGTCCTAATGTTTAAATGATTTTTAGTAGACTGAAACAGAAAGATTCCTTATCTGGAAAACCCCAGGTCAAGCATTCCAGATTACAGGTCTCATTACTGCACTAATAAAAGTGATATGAAGAATGGTTTACAATTACTTTTTAAATATGAAATAAAAAAATCTCCTGTATATGTCGATATTTGCACATATTCCACAAGTTTAATGTATATAACCTATTGTTGTACAGCACTGCAGAATATGTCTGCCCTTTTTTAATGCGTGTTAATATTTATAATACTAATATATGAGCTAGTGACATTTGAACATAAAATATGAATTTACAAAGAAAAATGTTTATTTCTATTCAATTTTTTTATTGAATGTAACATATTGACAGGTAGTGACTTCTGTGATTTTATTTTCTAGGGTGCTTATCATTTTAAATGTTGCACGAATGTCCTGCTCCCTGTGAATTCTGGCAATTTTTTTTTTCTACCGTGCTTTCCAATTGGATAAAAAAACTCTTTCTGATGGACTGAAGCAGTATGAGTGAACGCCTGAGCGCACAACCAATTAGGCTCATTTGTAGTAGCAGAATTGCCTTCTTTGGTGTTAAAACCCCATGTCAAACAGTGGGCCTAAGCTCATTTGTACTACAAAATGAGATTGACAGAGCAGCTGCAACAGGGGGCATGCTAGCTGGACAACTTAATTGTGGAGACTGAAGGGCCATCATGAACTGGCATGTGAAGATTGTATCACCATGGCTGCATTACAAATGCTCCTTATTAACAGTGATCTGTAATCAATGAGCTCAGGCAGCCTGACCTGTTCACAAGAAAAAAAAACCCATAGTCACAAGACCTGTTAAAGATATGAAATAATAATGTGCATACCTGACACGTTCCTGTCTTTATGTTTCTCCTCATGTAATAACCATACCTTCTCCTGTTTGAATTTAATTAAATACAAATCTGGGTGGATGTAAGCCAAATATTTATGAGTTCTTGTAGTTGTTGTTTTTTTAACCTTTATTTTGGATTAGCTTTTATGAACAGAAAATGCATAATATAAACAAATAGTAGAACATAAGCATCAGTTGTGGTACAACTGCTAAAATGAGACATAACCATTCTGTACAATACTAATGCATTCACTGGAGCAAGTATCACCAGTACAAATGAAAGTGTATCAACTGAAATATTCTCTATTGCTTTGTGTTCTATTGCTAATGTATTTAATACTTTGGAGACCTGTAAAATAGAGTTTTTATGTTGGTTACAGACATCATTGAACACTGAGAAGTTATTCAAAATATTCTAAAGAAAGGAGAAATTCCTACCACACTTACCGTGATTTTCCTTACCGTGATTTTCCTTTCCTGGCATAAACCTCCATTAAAGGATCGAAGGTTTATGCTGACCATGTATGGCTAGGGAAAAGGGTTTGACAGTTTTCAGAGCACCTGAATTATGTCCATACTTCTAATGAATATCTATTATCCACTAAAATGTCCTTCCGAAGACATATTTGTGTTTACACATATACATGTATGGGTCCACCAGTTACCATCGTTGCAATGGACCCTTTGGTTATGGTTATAGCTTGTGTATGAGATATAGACCTTTCATAAAATTGTAAAACTGTTTGGTGGGTAATACTATACTTCCGCTGCTCAGGGTAGAACAAAATTACATTGTGACTCCTCACCTCAGGTGTGCCCTACCATAGTTCGTGGAGGAAGGGCCTTCAAACTAAACTATAACTCCCAACACAATCACTCTCACAAAGAGACTTGGCAACAGTGGTTCATAACCAGAAACAGTAGATTAAGTCAACAGAAAGGTACTTCCTTTGTAGACCAAATGATTAAAGAATGGTTGAAGGGGACCCGTCACCCAAAAAAGTTATTCTTAATCCTATTTTATCATATGAGTCAAGCAAAATGAACTTTAATTACGTTAAAAAACTTTAATTATTTGAATCTGGTTTCCATCAGTCTGGGAACTCATAATTATAGCAAGCGGGCAGGAGCCATTTTGTGGACACTGTTATTAAGGCAAGCCTTGCATCATCTCAAAATCTTGTTTTGTGCACCAGAATTGAGGACCTGCTGTCCATCCCCATGCACTGGCTACACAATTAATGGTTAAGAGAACTGGGGGAATGTGGGGAGAGCAGTGACATCTAGGAAGCGCTGAATGGAAATGTTTCTATTGATCTTTTTTTCCTGTCTCTCCACCATTCTTAAATTGAACATCTGGATGGACGGGTCAGAGACCCAAAAATAGATATAATAATAATAATAATTATTAATAATTAATAATAATAACAACAACATATTTACAGTATAGCACTTTTCTCTCATGGGACTCAAAATCATTAATACATTACGGATCAAGAAGGTGCTACTTTCCAACAATCCAAAAGATCCAAAAGGCATGGACAGATACATGAGGAATCAGAAGCTCTTCCAGATAGGACTTGTTTACTTAGGGGTATATGTATCAAAAAGTGAAGTTAATAGTGAAGTTCCGCCACTAGAGCGAAATTCTGCCTCTCTCCATTCATTTCTATAGGATTTTTATAGGCGTATTAATCAAAGGGTGAACTTTCACTTTCACCCATTGATAAATACGCCTTTCAAAATCCCATAGAAATGAATTGAGAGCTACGGAATTTCACTCTAGTGGCGGAACTTCACTCTTTGATAAATTTACCCCAATAATCCAAGAAGGCCAATTTTGAAGTAAATCCACCATTTAAATGGAAGCAAGTGTAGGGAGTGTAAAACTGGTGTTATGTGGCATTGGCGGTGTTGATGGGTAAGTAGCCTGACTGCTGCATTTTGTGCCATCTGTAATGACACACTGGTGGCACCTGTGCAGGTTTTTTTAGATAGACCATAATACAAGGCATTGCAGTATTGCAGTCATGATCACAGTCTAGAATCACATCCAGGCTATGCACTTAGTCTGACAAATTCAGTTTTACACCCCCAAATTTTAAAGGGGTGGTTCATCTTAAGGGTAACTTTTAGTATGCTATAAAATGGCCAATTATAAGAAACTTTTCATTTGGTTTTGATTATTTATTTTTTTATAGTTTTATAACTATTTGACTTTTCCGTCTGACTCTTTGCAGCTTTCAAATGGGGTCGCTAACTCCTTATAAAAAGCAAATGCTCTGTAAGGCTACAAATATATTGTTATTGCTAATTTTTATTACTAATCTTTCTATTCAGGCCTCTCCTATTCGTATTCCAGTCTCTTATTCAAATCAGTGCATGCTTGCTGGGGTACTTTGAATTTATTTCTTAAATGGGTGGTTCACCTTTATGTTAACTTTTTAGTATGTTATAGAATGTCTAATTCTAAACAACTATTTAGTTAATGCTACTTTTTATGACTCTTCTTTCTATTCAGTCCCTCTCTTATTCACATTCCAGTCTCTTATTCAAATGAATGCATGGTTACTAGCAACTATATTGCTGAAATTACAGACTGGAGAGCTGCTGAATAAAAAGCTAAATAACTCAAAACCACAAATAATAAAAAATTAAAACCAATTGCTAATTGTCTCAGAATATCTCTCTCTACATCATACTCTCCCTGCCATTTTATTATCAGCCTCTGCTCTCCATTAAGTACCTCTCTTTTGTCCAGGTTTAGTTTAAGCCAGTTCAGGTTCAACTCCTGCAGATCAGCTAAGCACTGGTTGATAGTGGACACTGGATCTCTATTGTCCAGTTTAAAGGACAATTATAGCTGGGTATCATCTGCATAGCAATGGTAACTCAGAAAACAGTTTAACCATGGCACGAGATGTATTTCATGAATTTTTTAAATATATTTTTTTATTAAAGAGCTTCATAATACATACAGGTAGCAGTGTTACATACATAGTCTATTCATTGAAAAAAATGTCCCTGAATGTTATGCTGAACAATTGATGCAGAGTAGCATAGTGAAGTTCTCAGGTTCCGGATCTTCGGATATTTATGCTGACAATGAGCTTTTTGTGCATGAGCAGTTGGAGCCAGTTGGTAATAGTGGCAACTGCACATGAAACAGAAAAATCCACAAATCACCAAAGGAAAAGAACAGGAATTCGAAGATACAGAAAATGGCACCTATGAGCTCAACTCTGGTGCTCTGCATGTATAGGTCAGCATTACATCCAGGGACATTTTTTCACACAATAAGGGGCAGATTTATCAAAGGTCAAAGTGAAAATTAGAATTAAAAAAATTAGAATTTCAAGCTAATTTTTGTGTACTTGGACTAGGGAATAGTTCAAATTCGAAAATTCGAATTTCAAAATGTATCATGTACTGTCTCTTTAAAAATTCGACTTCGACCATTCGCCATCTAAAACCTGCTGAATTGTTGTTTAAGCCTATGGGGGACCTCCTAGAACCTATTTGGAGTCAATTGGTGGACTTTGAAAAATCAAAGGTTTTTTTGGGAAACTATTACTTAGATTCGTACGATTTGAAATTCAATCGAAAACTGACCTATTCGGCCAAAAAAAAACCTTCAATTTAATTTTGGTTGGTCTTTTTGAATTTGAATTTCAAAGTTTTTCAAATTCGAAATTTGACCCTTGATAAATCTGCCCCACAGTGTGAAAAAAGTGTGGAGTAACCACAGAGGTAAATTCTATAATTTCCATCTTGATGGGATCAGCAGCTTAGTTGCATTAAACAAGTGTGGTTCAGTGGACTTGGTGTTTATCCCTTAGTACAATAGAACATAAGTGGGATCTTCTGGAACATCAAACCCTAAAATTTTGCTAGTGATATTACATACCTCATTCCTTATTAATGGACAGTCCCAAAAATGTGAAGCTGAGTTTCCAGATCACTGCCACACCTTCAGCAACATTCAAATTTTATTTTATAATTTATATTAGGGATGCAGGATTCTGCTGAACCCCCGAATCCTTCGCTAAAGATTCAGCCGAATACCGAACCGAATCCTAATTTGCATATGCAAATTAGGGATGGGAAGGGGAAAACATTTTTTACTTCCTTGTTTTGTGAAAAATAGTCACGTGAATTCCCTCGCTGGCCCTAATTTGCATATGCAAATTCGGATTCGGTTCGGCCAGGCAGAAGGATTCGGCGAATCCGAATCCTGCTGAAAAACGCCGAATCCTGGCCGAATCCCGAACCGAATCCTGGATTCGGTGCATCCCTATTTGATATCGAATTCCATTTCACTTGATCCATTTCATGTCTTTGGCCCTGCTGAGCAGAATCATTAAAGCCAGCTGTTATAATTGATACAATATTTGCTACTATTCCAAAGATACTGCTAAGAAATGTATCAACTAATGTAGCAAATTGTAACAGTTCAGAATATTCACCTGGATCACTGAGCTGCCAGACTCAAATACCAGAAACAAGGACAGTAAACTTCAACTTTGTAAAAATGGTAGAAAATAAAAAATGGAAAGCAATTCAAAAAATGTCTTTATTTCTAATGTAATGATCTTGTTATCAGAACCGTGACAGTAAGTTGCACAGGATAACACTGTGGTCTTCGGTGTTCACCGGTGCCCTTTTGGGGCCCGGGCTTTCTGCTGCGGAAAACCAACAAGGAAGTGCGGATTTTTAGCAAATAGTCCATAAACAAGGTACCGGCAAGGATTTAGAATAGACGTAGTGAAACAGGCAAAGAGTCAAAGGCAGGCTGCAGGAATAGTATACAAGAGTCAGGCAGAAGTCAAAAAAACAAATAATCAGATAGAAAATATGCTTGAGCAGGAACAGTAAACTGAAGCCTAGCTTTGGCATTAGCAAAATGGTGGATCAAGCTTTAAAAGGGACTTTGGCGCCAAAACATTTGAATTTGGCGCTGGATAGTGACATCAGGACGCCAGCGTCAGAGGAACAAGCAGGCAGTTCGTGCCTGTGCACACGAGGAAGGAGAGTGGCACGCAGAGAGGTAAGCAATGGATTAGATCTCCCGGCGCGTCTTACATGAACAATCTGAAAACAACTAGCTGGAAAAAGTGTTTGGAAGGTGAACAACCTCTTTAAATTTAGGCAAAAGATCCTTTACATTTATATTGGTCCATTTGGAGATATATTTTGTAATTTTTATTTTAAGTACGTTAAATAGTTAGAAGCCCATTTAAATGGGACATGTAGGGACAGTGCATCTATAATTTCTCTTGAGAGAGATATTAAGGAAACGTGACTAAAAAATCTTCAAATAGCTTAATTTCATTGTTTCTCTTAAGGTCCTCTTCTATTCATGTGATTAAAACCTCTAGTTGCCAGGGTCAGTACTCAGTAGGACGTTTTAACAACAAAATGCAGAGCAAATCGTTAAAGGGCATCTAAACCCAAGCATAAATCTGTCCCACTGCCCCCCAGTTCTCTATTAAACTTGGAAAAACCTTAGTTACACATGCAAAATCTACCAATGAGAATTCTGACCACAAAGCTTAAAAAAAACCCAAAAAACAATATATATGTTTTAGCTTGTTGCTACCCAACACTATTTTACATTTGAATGTAAACATTTTTTTAAAAAAATGAAAATCCCTATGCAAGAGAATTTACCAAAGAGAATGCACTAGCCATTGTTAGTCTCCTTTCTGTTTTTATACATACTGTAGATGCAGCCAGATTTACACAAATCGAGTACTAATCTCATTGGAGGATTATTTTGTATTTAAAAGCAGCATCTGGTCCTGAAAAGCTAGGGGAACATTTTATTGAGCAATATTGTCCTTGACTACATCTTCCAACATGCCCTAATATATTAAAGTGTCCTGGAATTTGTATTGCAACAAAGAGTAAAGTGTAAACAATAAAGTATGGTTTAGCCGCAAGGTGCATTATAGTTGTGCTATATAATAAACCATATGGATGGGATTGATATTGTTGAGTGCAATTAGACATTGCTGATACATGTTTTGTTTTGGAAGTGCGCCTTAGAGCATATCCAACAAATTGACCTCCCAGCTTTCTTCTTAAAAGGGCATTACTAAGCAATTTTGTATCAAAAATGTACAGGTATAGGACCTGTTATGCAGAATGCTTGGAACTTGGTGTTTGCTGGACAAGGGTCTTTTCCCTGATTTGGATCTTCATACCTTAAGTCTACTAAAAATCATTTAAACATTAAATAAGGATTCATTATTTTACAGAGAAAAAGGAAATCATTGCCTTCCCATTGCTGGCTAATGGGTTTCTGGATCACCGATCCCATACCTGTTCTCTCAAGAAGTTTGTTTTCTTCTTTTTTATCACTTTATAGCTCTGGAGGTCACGTTATATTCTACAATTATGGCTGCTCCCACTGATAAACTCATAGAAACATTAATTGGATTCAGTATGATTTGCCTTCAATAAAAATTGGCATCCAGCACAAAGTATTGTTTTATTATTACGGAGAAAAAGAAATAAAAAAAATCTGAATAATTTGATTAAAATGGCATCTATAATATAATTAGCTTTATGGATAACAGGTTTCCGGATAACGCACCCCATACCTGTCACATTAATGCTAATTCATTGCTGCATTTTAAGAAAAATATCTCAATGCCACATCTAAAGATACCAAAAAACAGTCTAAATTAGACAATCCATTGTAAAATATAGTAAAATATTAGAATTCTAATACTTTTCTCCTCTGCCATTTGTCGTGATTTATGAGGAATATAAGGATAATAACTTAAGCACATCCCTATAGACTCAAGGTTCTCTACTAAGTACTGAAGTCTCAGCTAGTGTTTTTTAACCCTCCCTAGTGAAAGGAAACATACAAGGGATTCCTAAAGAAACAATCATTGAACAAGACTAATGAAACTTTGCATGCCTATTATCATTCTGAGACATGAGGAAGGGACTTTAAAAATGTAGTATCACATTCTTCCCTTGATGTTTTTATGATCTATTACACCATTATGTGGCAGCTAAATAAATCATGAAAAGCTTAGTGAAGAATTTACAAATAATAACCAGGTGTCATTTCATTATCTTTGATCTCTATGCTAAAATATATCTCTGACACTAAATATAAGAGAAAAATGGCAATTTACATCCCCTTACGATTGAAGGCCAGTGAACGTTTAAGTTAAAAGTGATTTCCTTCACTTCACCTTGTTCCACATTAGTGGGGTTTGTGCTAAATATACTTTTTGCCTAATGTTTGAATTAAGACAAATTATGTTTTTTGTTAGCTAAACAGGGACATTGAAATTACTCAGTGTTTGGTTCTTGCAAGGTAGATAATTAGTACACCCCTGCTTAATGGAATTCTGCTTATCTGTAAGCCAAAACAGGCACAACATTCACAATAAAGGGAGGGGTTGTTTATACAGAGCTCAGTATCTGTAGTTGAATTAACAGCTTTTAAAATAGTCCAACTGCATCCCCTAGGTCTCTTTAGATCTTAATGAAAAACTTAATTACACACCATTGCTGCCAGGAAATAGAGGTATAGATTGAGGAGTGCTAGGCCAACTCTCTCATAGGGGGCTATTAGCTTCACCCATGCTAGTCTGGGTGCTCTATTATTCCACAAAAAGAGTATGAGGGCTTTCTGTACTCTCTTAAAGAAATGTTTTGGGACCTAGGTTGGGGTATAATGGAGGAGGTACAGGAATTTTGGTAGGGTTTGATTTTATCTTAAATAGATTGATCCTGCCCAAGAGTGTGAGCCATAGTTTTGTCAAGTCCAAGTCTGCCATCATCACCTGAAGCACTGAGTCTATGTTTAGGAATACAAATTCTTTCCAGGTGGTTTATTAGGTTAGTATATAGCCTTGAAAGGTTCAGGTCTGTTGATCTAGCTGGTCATGATGGATCAGATCAGGCATGCCCCTTTGAAGTCTGGTCACTATTATGTAACGAGGATTTTGACGCATTGTTTATAAGAGAGGTTGGTCAGTATGAAAAGCAGTTAGTAGGGTCCTTGCCCAGTTTAGGAGTCACTATTATCAGGGCTTTGGAAAAGGAAGGTGAAAGAGTGACTTTGTCCTATGCGTGTTGCAGTGTTTCCAGTAGTTTACTGGAGATTTGGTCTATGAGGCTCTCATACCAATCTGGGGGAAGGCCATCAAGTCAAGGGTTTTGTTGGTTGGGAGTGCTATTATTGCTTCCTGTACCTTCTCCACAGATATTTTGTAGTTCAGGAATACTCTGACACCCAGGAAAGGGTAGGAATGGGGATGGTGTCTAGGTAGTGCAGTAGTTGTTCAGTAGAATGGGTTATAGTTGCTTCGTAGAGGTGTTCGCAATATTGAGCAAACCGCTGTGCTATTTGTTGTGGGTCTGTTAATTCTGTGCCTGTTTCTCTGAGCAGATGTGGAATTGCTGTGGTGGCAGACTGGGTAGTTAATAGCCTCCCATTCTTGTCACCTGTCAAAGATTTGTTGTGATTGTGGGTTTTGTGGGTTAGGATTATTTCCTCTCTAGTGAGTGAGTTGTGAGCATGGGTTAACAATTCATAGGTGACTGGATTAGGGTTAGTAGCATGGGTTTGAGCTGCCTGTTTGACCTTTGCCTCTTCTTGTTACCTGAGCTTTAACTGCTTTCCTTGCTTTTGTCCCTTGATATTATTGATATACAGTGTTACGAAATATGTTGGTGCTATATAAATACATGTTAGTAATAATAATAATGGGGTTTAGAGGAGTGAGCAGGCATTTCAGCAAGTCTAGTTGATATATCAGTGGTCCTTATCGTGATTGGGTAGGAGAGGGTGAAGTTAGAGGGGTTGCCTAAGCTGATTTACCAGTCAGTGTGATGCTTGGGGCCACCTAGAAAGTGTGGTGGTAGTTTGAATAGTCTGTGGCAGAAGGGCTTTAATGGGTGGTGCTCTCTAGTGCAGAGTAACAGAGCATAAGAGTAAAGTTACCTTAAACTCTAGGAGGTGACTGCCTGTGGATTGTGTGGTTTAACCAGTCCTCTGTATCCGCAGGAGAGATGAAAAATTGGAAGCAGTTGCCATGTTGGTTTCTCAGTTTTGCTGGATAGATCATGCTGTATGGGACACGTGTAGCCCTGGAGATACTTCTTGACAGCTGTAAAAGTGGCTCTGTTTCTGGATTGTTGGAGTGTAGTCTTGGTAAAGTGATATTGTTGCTCTGTTGTATATATTGGTCAAAAACTTAAAAGGCAAGAGAATTCATTCAGTGAGCATGCTGATTATCTGTACTATGTCAGCCACCTTTCTGCTATCTTACATATGGAGAATATTATGTCATTTTTCCTTTAATATTTTACACTGTAATCAGACATGGAGATAAGTCCTGTTCAGTGCTAGTCAACCTGTGCGTAAAACTTCCAACTCCAATTGTAGGAACAAAGAACATGGAGCCAGAATTACACAGATCAAATGGGATACTCACTGGATGATCAGTCGATATTTTAATGCAACCATGAGACCTGGGGAAAAGTTTTATTGAGCAATATTGCTTTAAGAATACATTAATGATGTTCCTGGACTACAGCTCTCAGTAAGCCTTATACTTGATAATATGTTAAAATATGTTGGAATGTAGTCCAGTTAAGTGTGGTTGATTTAGTGTCCCTTTGGATTTAAACCTCTATGTAGCATGCTTAAAAAAGATAATTATATGAAAATTGTTTTTACTAGCATAAGGCACAAAACACAGCCGTAACCAGTCTTATATTTCACTAGAACCATTCCTTTATATTTGTGAAAAGCATCCTTAAATCACATGCTATGCTCAGGCTAATGTAAGTAATAAATAAAAACACAGGCATAAAAGGATCAAACTAACATACACTGATACCTTTGAATTTAAAAAGCCAGCAAAAAAAGTGCCTCCAGCTTTTATGTCAGAGGTTTTGCATTTAGGACCCATTTTGCAGACTGACTTCATATGGAACTCATATATGTAGTCAAAGGAGAGCAGACAAAGCATTTCACAAGAAAGGGAATTAGTATAATAAATTGTGCATAAAACAGAATGAAATCAATATGAAGGCTAGTGGTTCCTTCTTTTCTGCAAATGCCTAACATTTTTCATTTATATCAGTTAAAGCAAATGCTATGTAAACAAAAGTTGTCAGTATGAAAGGCTTTCTGGCTGGCTACTGGTGGAAGGAGGTCACCCTGATATGTAGACATAAGGCACTACTACAACTAGACATTAGTAGAAATATTCAAGGGAATGACATATGTAACAGATATTACATACACAATCCACTTGAATTGAAGTAGGGCAATCCATCCCCTGAGTAGTTAGATAGACACTGATGTGGTACATAATATATCCAATTTATGTTTATACAAAGTAAATATTTTCCTAATATACACACACTGCCAGTGTTTTCATACCATCCCTATTTCCATCAGTGAAAATTTAATGGTGTATTTTGAGCAGGCTTTAAAAAAAACTGCCATGACAAATAATTGTAAAGATTCCATCAGCTGCCCTGCATTGACACTCACTGTATATATACAGCTGTACACCAGCAATGTATACACAACCTTACAACAAACACAATTGATGCTTTGTTTTGTTAACAAGTTTATGTATCATGTCATCCCTCCGCACAGACTATTGAGTGTGTCATTCAGACTTGAGCTAAAAAGAAAAGAGTGGCCCAAATGACACATAATTAAACGGTGCTCTTGTTTTCATATTATTGCAGGAAGAAAGCTCAATGCCACTGAGAAAAACCATTGACAAGAACATATTGATTTGCTATGCTCAACAGAACAAAATGATTCTATGTGCATGACAAGCTGCTAAAGGAAATTGTTGCCCAAACTGATATTATGTACATTTCCAACCTTATCTTTTTTTTTTTTTTTAAAGTTTCCCTGCAAATAAATGGTACTTCCAAAATGCAATTTTTATTTGTTCTCACATCTCAAACCATTTCCTCTGTTCTATAAATAAAACAATTGTGCAATTTAATTTTAAGCCTGCCAATTAAGCATATTTATGATATGCACAACATTACTGTTCCTTTCCACATCTAAAGATGAAACCTGCTTTCATATAATCAGAAGGGTTGTAATTTGTTAACTTATTTTTGTAAATGGAAACTCAGAGAGGTTTCTTTTATTGGCTCCTGATATATTTACATAAATAACGCTATCTACCAATAATGACTTCTTAGCCAGAGCAAACAAGTCCATCTCAGTGAGCCAGTCTTCATAAAATATATCTTCCAAATGGAAGATTCTCAAATAAAATAGCATTTGAGCGATAGACTTATACTTAAGATATACAAGATAACACCTATTCCGTTTGATTAAGATTAAATTATATTTTCTTCCCAGTACACATTTGTTACAGCCAATTACTTGCTACATCTAAGTCAGTTATTTGTAGTCTCTGACTGATATCTCTATTCTGTAGTGATACTTTCTCTTATGTCCCATGAGCCATGTCATTCAGGAGGAAATGTAGCAGTTTCAGATTTGTTGAGCACTACAGGTGACCTAAAATGATATTGGAAATCAAAACATGACATTTGACATTTTACTGTCAGTTATTTTCTAATGGATGCCAAACTGAGTACCCATTGCTGCTATTCGGAAAAGGTAATTGTATCCATATCTGTAAATTTTTGGAAAATACCCCATTGTTGGTAAAAAACATGGTCATTTGTGTCTGACAAATGGCAATTAAAATATCAAAACTTTAATAATCCAGTAATTTTGCATTACCTTCAGAAACTGATATTCCTTCTATTAATATTATGCACTTTGAGTAACAGACTAGATAGTGGAAAGAAAACAAAGTATACATAGCGCTGTATTTGGGTCCAGTATCACCCATGGTTGCACGTGACATCACTTACACCACTACTGACATCACTCCTGTCCACAATGCTCCCAATAACCCCTCACCCCCAGCTCTGCTCCAGGATTTATATAGCATGTCCTCGGTGGTGGCTGAGGAGATTTTTTAATTTTTTTAAGAAAAAAAATCTTTTATATTGGCACCTGAAGGCTAATCCCTTTAAAGCTGCCACCATAGGCACATGCCTTCAATTGCCTATATAATTATGGCCCTGAGTATACCTCACTGTCAGAAGGAGACAAAAAAAAACCTTAAAAAATATCTAGGAGCCAAATCGACTTTGTCTCTGTGATCTTGTTTAATGGTGGCCACATAATCCTGAAGTTCAAATGAGGCGACAAATTGAGATGGTCAAAATGCAATGATACAATCGATCAGATGGTTGGATTACAGCAGAAGTGTGGGGAAGTATGCCCATTTTTAGGGTAACTTGATGAACAGAAAGCAATACCAATTTGGTTATTGACTGATCCACTTTTCTATTTTGGACAGAGCACTATGGTAGATTGACCAAGTTGGCATTTTGCAATTGAACAAAGGAAACAATCATTGCACAGTTGAGCCAGAAACTGACTACACTACCTGTGTTGCCAACTTATCTATGTACAGTATATAAACAGCACCTCATAAATCTTACAAGAGTGTGACACACATATACATTGTGCTCAGTATGGTTGCAAACTTCCCAAATGCTCAACAGAAACAGCCCAAAACTGTTTTAGTACTGGGTCCTTCTATAGGGGCATATTAGAGGGAATTATCTCTTTTCTTGTGAATTACAAGATACTGTTATTATCTGACAGGATCAGATGAATACACTAATATCATTTAATGTAGCACATTTTCTAATGTAAAACAGTGCACCCAATAAATCAGGGAATTTCCCTCCCCAGGAATGTTATTGTCCTTCTCAGCTCCAAACAAAACCTTTTTTAATAATGAATCACTACATGCCCTTATAATTGATACTTCTAAGGGCTTATCACACACCACTTTGCATTTAATTAAGCAATAAATATATTTTGCCTGATAATTACCTTTTAAGAAATGCATTTAATTAACTATGCAAGAGGGCAGCAGGCATCATAAATATTAATAAATGTAGTGTTGAGATCATGCAAAACAAGAATGCTGGTTACACAGTTACAATGGAATAATGTTTTTCTTAACATTTCTTTAATATCTTTGCATATTTTATTCTTAATGCACTGCCATAAAACCGTTATAGAGATATAGACTCTACATTTTTTATTTTATCTATTTTATAATCAGGAATTGCATAACGGTTTATAATATTTGTCTGACTTGCTTTTTCCTCTGTATTAATAAAGTGGTAGGGATGATACATTACCATAGGATATAAATTGCACCAGTGCTATTGCTTTCCAGTAGCAAAACAAAACTCTGCAGGGAAGAGCAAAAATAGGTACTATGGTGCAGTACCCTTAATTATTTATGATAAAGTGCCAAGTGCAACACACTGTGGTATGTTAATTTTATGAGACTTTATTTAAAAAGTCTTTAGGTGAGTTAGGCCAAGTCACCTTATGGTAAAATTACCAAACTTTCAAAGTAAGTGCACATCAAGAAAGCTCATGCTGAGTTTATGGTGTCCTCAAGTATTCAAGCAATATTCATGAAAAGAAGAATTATATATAATAGGGCAGACGTCTGCACAGACGGGTGTACCTCCCTTCGAAACCAGAGTACTAGTGACCAAGGCTAGCTTGAGAACAGAATCCATCAAAGTCAGGATGGGGCTCTTTACCGGCAAAATGCTCCAAAATATTATTGAGGTATATGCATGTTAGGAACTGTCGGGATCTGCTGTTCAGGCCTACACATTGGCTCACTTCATGCAAGAGGATACTCTAACAAGGATACTTTCTACCTTGTGTACATATCTGTATCAACAACACATAAATACTGAACTATGTTGGCTCTTCTGATGTTTGATTACAGTATCATGTTTCTGTGTTTATTGTTCTTTACTTTAGTTGGTATGTACACACTTGGCCATGTACCTCAAGGGGCCGATTCATGAAGCTCGTTCGATTCGAAGGATTTAATCGTTCGATCGAACGAAAAATCCTTCGATCGATCGATCGCAGGATTTGCGCAAAATCGTTCGACTTCAATATTCGAAGTCGAACGATTTTAGTTCCCAGTCGAATATCGAGGGTTAATTAACCCTCGATATTCGACTCTTGATGAATCGGCCCCCAAGTGTCCTGAAAAAAGACACAAGTCCATCAAGTTCAACCTTTTAAGTCTGTACAGTGGAAGAATAACCCCCTCCTCCTGCAATTCTATGCCCCTTTTAATACAGCTCAAGACCTTGTTATTGATTTGTTTATGAACATCATTATTTGTTTGTAATATCTATTGATAATATAAGGGATAATATATTGAATGTACTGTACATAATAGGCACCGAGTAAGAAGTTTCTAATCACTAAAGCCCTGGTTTTGGTTTTTAAATTGTTATTATGGTTCTTGAAGTGATTAGTTCAGTGGTGAAAAAAATGAAACAAGAACAGCAGGTTTGGGCAATGGGCAATATAAAAAGGTAACAGAGAAATTGTAGACACAGTGCATTCCTCTAATAAAAGGGCATCTTTTTTGTGTGTTTAGAAAATAATTTCTTATGTGGAATATAACATAGTAATGGAGCTACCATAATGCTTAAATGATCACTAAACATGTTTGACAACGAGCACTATTGGGAAATACATCAATAGTAGATTTTGATTGCACACATGAACCTTTAGTTTGAGTATTCATTGACTGTGCTTAATAAAATGATGGTAAAAGCTGTAGTCAACAGTAATGCATAGATTATAGATACATATAATAGATTATACATATGCATATAGCATGTCACGTGCATATCCTCTCTTTATGAATGAAACCCCACTACTGCATACAGAAGAAACTACAATACTTAATGGATTTATTTAAATACTTGCTCAAATCAAGCCTGGCACCGAAGTCCCCCCTGGGCCTGACTTGATTGAACCATTCAGATTCACTCAGGATATTAACCAGACAGCTTTATTTAAGGTATACATTAAGACAGAGTATTACAATACAATGTATTAAATGATAGCTCATACATCCTGAAAGCTAATGAGGACATAGAGGAACAATTATCAATACAGTATGATACAATTTAACACTTCTTTTTCCATGGGGTTGATCCAGTGGCATCCAATCATCATTCTTGTTTTAGTATAACAGTGTCAGTACAATAGCCAAATAAAGTACATCCACTGTGTCAGCACAATGTCCAGAATGTTATTGGTGCTGTGGGAACATATCTGATACTATATGTGCCTTTCTTGTGACATGTGACATGAGACAACAGATGTATTGTATTCCTTGTTCTGTGTAAACATTCTATAACCCTAATAACAGAATGGCCTTTAACCTTGAGCTTCTTCTACAACAAACCAGTTCTGGACTAGTGTGCTATATATCTATAATCTTTGTTCTTGATAACCAGAATATGATAACATCTAATATATGACTTAAATTGAAAACCCTGATATCTACATATCATATACTTCAGTAGGTCCTGTAGTATATAATTATGGGGATATGAATCTATTTTTTCCAAACCCAATAATTAACAGAAGTTTACACATATCTGAATCAATGTAACACATGTTGGGGCGGGGGGGGGGGAGCAGACCCCCAAAATGCAGCCAGCAGTATAATATTGTTGCAAGTTTCTTATACAAAGAGGAAAAGGTCATTACATGGGGATTTTAAAAAAAATTGCAAAATTATTAAATCCTGAGGCTTAGCAAGACAGCCAGTAAGAATTTCCTACCCCTTATGAGTTTACAGTCTAAGAAGGTGATGCACAGACAAGCCTCTATAGTCCTTATGATGTTTTCTCATTGTTGTTTTTATCTATGACCTTTTGAGTCATTTCCCCTTACAGGCATATCGTGAATCGATTATTCACATGAGTGCACAGATAGGCTTGTACACAGAATCGCAATTCTTTAATTAGCTAACCAGCAGGAAGGCATAGTAATTGGTTTCAATCCTGGATTTAGGCTGATATCAGAGTAATCACAATTCATGAACTTCTACAGGTCAAAGCCTTGATGATCTTCTTTTTGAAAAGGAATAATATCTGGAGAAATGCAATAGAAATCTATGAATTTGGCATCAACCATCAGTCATACCCTAGTAACAAATATTTCAGCAGGTACAGTATGAAAGCAAACATCGGACTGGTTGATCTAAGCTGGTCTTAGAAAATGCACAATTTGCCATTGTAACTTTCAATGTATGCAATGCCTAATGGACAGTGTTACATTACGCTATGTGATTTTTCATATATTCCTTGCAAATGTATATAATGTACAACTAGTATTGCATATTGCCCTATTAAAATAAGTATTTTTGCAGAGATAAAACTGTTCACATTGTGCAGCTTTATTCCATTATTTATTTTTATTACATTTCCTTAAAGAATGGTGGGTACCTAGGGTTTTCTGGATAAGAGGTGTTTCAGTAAGTTGGACCACCATAATTGAAACATTCAATAAACCCATTAAGATTGTATTGCCACCAATATGAATTCATGTGGCCTAGTGAGGACCAAGTACAAGGTACTGTTTTATTATTACAGAGAAAAAGGATATCCTTTTTACAAATTTATTTGACTAAAATGTGCTCTATGGAAAATGCCCATCCTATAATTTTGAGATTTCTGGATAACGGGTTTCCCGATAAAGGATCCCATGCCCATAGGCGCAAGAAGTAGTCACTGGACCATCACTAAACTAAGTATTAAAGTAAATTTTGTAGTTATTGCGGAAGTTGTAATATAAACATATTTTTGTAATAATGTTCTTCAGTCTGTAGAAACGTATGTGCCTCTTAGCTGCTATGTCATGTCTCCTGCTGGCTTCATGTAAGGAAATTACTATATAAAAGGATGGCTCTGGGACGAAAAACTGGTGAGTAAAAAATTTTATCTGTACGGCAGAATTTGCAAGCAGAGTTAGGAATCCCTTATAGGAAAACTATACCCCCCAAACAATGTAGGTCTCTATAAAAAGATATTGCATAAAACAGCTCATATGTAAAACCCTGCTTCATGTAAATAAACCATTTTCATAATAATATACTTTTCTAGTAGTATGTGCCATTGGGTAATCATAAATAAAAAATTGCCATTTTAAAAAATAAGTGCCGCCCCCTGGGATCGTAGGATTCACTGTACTCACAAACATACCAACATACCATACATGTTAGGTCACATGAGCCAATTAACATACAGAGTTGTGTCTTTTGCTTCCACACTTCTTCCTGTTACAGTTAGAGTTGTAGTATTTCTGGTCAGGTGATCGCTGAGGCAGCACACAGACCATCATGAAATGGTGGCTCAAGGCAAGAGATGTAAAAGGGCAAGGTTTACTTAAGTATATAGACCAGTTTGGTAAGATTCTTTAATATGCCACTTAATTTGATGTAAACTATCTGTTGCTTAAGTATTCATTTTGGGAGTATAGTTTTCCTTTAAGAAAAGCTAGTTTAAGCTTTGGTTAAACTCACCTCTTATTATTATTATATTATAGATTGTAGTAGTCCGGTACATTTTTTCCAATTTAGCTGTGAATTTTACTTACAAATTTGCATTTAAGATATTAAAAACTACTGTAGTTTAGCTTGCTGTCCTTCACATTTCTTTTCATCTCAGCATCTCAACAAATAGTTCTCTAAAAGATGTGATGTAAATAATGAGTTTTAGGGGCAGATTTATCAAGGGTCAAATTGAAATACTTCGAATTCGAATATCGAATTCGAACTTTTTTCAACAAATTTTTGTATTCTGAGGTCGAAGTAAAATAGTTTGATAGAACGATTAAATCCTTCGAATAGAACGATTTGAATGATTTTATCGTACGATCATACGATTTTACTTCGACTTTAAAAAACCTAGAAAAATGCTGTAGAAGGTCCCCATAGGCTAACATAGCACTTCGGCAGGTTTAATTTGGCGAAGTATTGAAGTCAAAGTTTTTTTAAAGAGACAGTGCTTCGATTATTGAATGGTCGAATATTCGAACGATTTTACTTTGAATCGAATTCGAAGTCGTAGTATACTATTCGATGGTCGAAGTATCCAAAAAATTACTTCGAAGTTTTTTTACTTCGAAAACTCCCTTAATTTCACTTCGACCCTTAATAAACTGCCCCTTAGAATCTATGGGCCCATTACAGAGTTTCTCATGGTGTACAAAGGCGTCTCTACATTTAAGAATGGTCAAATGAGTTTGATAACAGCAGTCAAAGGTCCTGTGTAACCTAGCCTTAATAAAGCTGGAATGGCATTTTTCAGGAAGGGTGGTGGCACACGAGCCGAGGAGATTAGTCGCCAAGTGATAAATCTTCTCTACTGCGGGCAAATAATCTCCCTGAAATGCCTTCCCGCCGGCAAGAATGCAAATTAGTCGCCCTCAGTAGCAAAGATTTGTCACTTGGCGACTAATCTCCCTAAAACCTATGCAACATCAAATGCATTACCCTATTTATGCTTAAAATGATTTCTTCAAAAGTTAACCATCAGTTAGTCAGTTATTTTAATACAGGTATGGGACCCATCATCCAGAATGCTTGGGATTTGGGGTTTTCTGGATAAGGGATCTTTCTGAAGTTTGGATATTCATACCTTAATGCTACTAAAAAATCATTTAAACACAAATTAACCCCAATAGCATTGCTTTGCCTACAATGAGGATCAATTCTATCTTAGGATCAAGTTAGGATCAAATACAAGATACTGTTTTATTACTACAGAGAAAAGGGAAATCGTTTTGAAAATTTAGAATTATTTGGTTAAAATGGAGTCTATGGGAGACGGCCTTTCTGTAATTCAGAGCTTTCCGGATAACAGATTTCTGGATAATGGACAGCGTATTTAGGTGCAAATGCAAAGGTTAATGAAGTAGTTTTAATTAAACAGGGTGAGGACACAAGTATTTTTTTTCAATTTTGCAAGACAAAGACATATCCCCTAGAGATCTGTAGTGATCTGGATACTGGATGCTAAACTGCTTTGCAGGAGGTGGAATTTATGTTGCTGTCTGGTCAGCAGGTTACCTCTCTCATATGATGAGAATCACATGAACAGACTACCTGACATCCAGTACTATAAGTTACTGGGACCCACAGCAAAATCTTTTTAGGATCCTCATAAACTTTAGGAATAAGACCCTTTCTTTAAACATATATAGAAACTGTATATCACTCTGTGCTTCGCTGCACCATCTATACTTCTTGGGCCCCCCTTAATCACAGGGACTGCTTCCTCTATAGTTCAATACTTGGTAACATCCAATAGTCTTTCAAAAATTACAACTAAAGAGGGATGATGGATTAGTAGGTTATCTGACTGAAACTAGATCCCACTCCAAAACCTTTCCTTGCATCCTAAAACGCAGCATTGAGGACCACCTAAACGTGGCAGTTCATATGCTGCTCTTCTCTGCAATCTTTGTACCTGGCTTTTAACTGTGCATACTTGTTGTCAGTGATTTCAGAGAAGAGGAATTAATATGGCACAATACGGAGCCCAGAAACCACACTGCTCTACTCTACTATTCTGAGCAAGTTACAGCAGCGCAGTGGGATTCAGGAGGGGTGCCCCAAGTTATTACGCAGGCTTAAGTTATTCTTTAACATTATTACAGCAGGGACAGGTCTTAATAGAATTAAGTGCTGTCAAACCATCATTTCTGTACTGTAATGAAAATGGTTATTACATGGCAATTCTTTTTGCCACAAATATGTGAACCTGCTGAAAGATACGTGAAAATTTGCAAAAAGCATTAAAGTCTATGAACAATTTTTTGTTGCAACAACGTTTTTGTAACAAAAGACAAAATGGGACAGATTCACTCATCACTATATATGATGCATGCCACGAAAATTCCACATCTTCACAGCTCTCAATGTAAAAACTCCTTCCGAATATTTAGACGGAACCCTATTTGAAAAATTGGTAAACAAAGCATTAAAGAGAATATTATATGATCCCCTTATATATTTATATATAGTTATCATATCACCCCTTAAGCGCCTCTTCTCCATCATGAACAACCCCAATTGGCCAGTCTTTCCTCATAGCTAAGATTTCCCATACCTTTTACCAGCCTTGTTGCTCTTCTCTGTACCCTCTCTAATTCAATAATGTCCTGTTTGAGTGCTGGAGACCAAAACTGTATGGCATATTCTAGATGGGGCCTTACCAGTGATCTGTACCGTGGAAGAATAGCCCCCGAACCTATGCCTCTTTTAATACAGTTCAAGACCTTATTTGCCCTTGATGCCACTGACTGGAATTGCTTGCTACAGCCAAGTTTATCATCTACAAGGACTACAAGGTCCTTTTCCATTATGGATTTGCCTAGTGCACTCCCTTTAAGGTTATAAGTGGCTTGGATATTTTTACATCTCAGATGCATGACTTTACATTTATCAACATTGAATCACATCTGCCACTTAGTTGCCCACATTGCCAGTTTGTCAAGATCCTGTTGCAGGGAGGCTGCATTCTGAATTAATTGGGCTGCATAGTTTTGTATCATCTGCAAACACTGATACATTACTTACAATACCCTCTCATAAGTCATAAATGAACAAGTGGACCCAATAAAGAGCCCTGAGAGACCCCACTAAGAACCCTACTTCAATTAGAGAATGTACCATTAACAACCACCCTCTGTACCCGATCCTGTAGCCAGTTTCCTATCCATGTGCAAACATCTTAGTTTAGATAGCAGTCATTGGGCACAGTATTAAACGCTTTGACAAAATCCAAATAGATCACACCTACTGCTCCCCCGCTGTCCAGCATCTTACTTACCTCATCATAAAAAGCAATCAAATTTGTAAAGCAATCAAATTTGTCTGATGTGACATATCCTTCATAAAGTCATGCTGATTCCCGCTTATAATGCCACTCACTATTACAACATTTTGACCGTGATCCCTTAACAAGCCTTCAAATAATTTGCCCACCACTGATGTCAAACTTACTGCCCTATAATTGCCAGTCTGAGCTCATAATCCCTTTTTAAATATTGAAATTACATCAGCTTTCCTCCAATCCTTAGGTACTATACCAGATGAAAGTGAATATGAGAAAATCAGAAATAGAGGCCAGTTTAAAACTGAATTAAGCTCTCCTAGTACCGGTGTGTGTGTGGGGGGGGTGTATGCCATCTGGCCCTGGCACCTTGTTCACATTCATTTTTAATAAAGCTTTATGAAACTCTGACTCCTCTATTGTATACACTGAAGAAAAGAACTGATTTAGCACATTTGCCTTTTCTGTATCTGTTACAACCATACTAGTACCATTATTTAAAAGAGCAACCCTCTCAACCCACATCTTATTACTATTATACTTAAAAAAACTTTTGGGGGTTAGTCTTAGCCTTTGCCGCAATGTGCTCCTCATTTTCTATTTTTGCCTTTCTATCTTTCTGTCCCCACAGCCTTGTAGTTTTTAAATGCCTTTCTCTTCTTTCCTATTAACTTCTTCACTTCCATAATAAGCCACATAGGGTGGTTCTTGGTGCTTCTACAATTACATTTTAAGGGAATGAATTGAGAACAGTAACGATTTCTGTTCTGTGTTTTTATCAGAAAAAACATAATGCCCCAATCTAGCATTTGCTATACGTTCTGGGTCATTAGAGATCACTAGATCCAGTATAAAAAAAATTCTGTTGGCTCTTCAATAATGATGGGCGAATTTATTGAATTTATATGCGCGATTCGCCGCCAGCGAATAAATTCGCGAAACGCCCGCGAAAAAACTGGCGCCGCCGTTTCGTGAATTTTTCGCAGTTTCCCGAAATTCGCTAATTTTTCGGCGAAGCAAAATGGCGCAAATTCGCCCATCACTACTCTTCAACAACTTGTTCCATAAAACTGTCATGCAACAAGTTTATAAACTTGTTCCCATAACTGTCCTTGCAGTACTGTTGCTCCAATCAATATCTGGGTAATTACAATCACCCATTATCATTACTTTCCCCAAACTAGCAGCCTTTTCTATTTGCATCAGGACCGTAGCCTCCTCCGCCTCTCTTACATTAGGGGGTTTATAACATACTCCTACAATTAATTTGCTGGACTCTTTGCAATCAGTGAAGAACTCCACCTCATTTTCTAACATCACCTCCTACTTTATATTAGCTTTAAAATCCTGTGTAAACAAACAGACATACCCCACCTCTTATTCTATTGCCTCTGTCACTCCAAAACAAAGTATAGCCACTGATATTAACTGCTCAGTAATGCGACTCATTCAGCCATATTTTGGCCACACCAATCACATCATATTTTCCCTCCAGCTCTGCCATTTTACCAGCCAGACCCCTTGCATTTGCAAACATACACATTTAATACTGGTACCATATTGCATATATGACATTTGTTTCTACAATCTCCCAGACTTTGAAAATCCATGCTAACTAATTCATAAAACCAGCAAAGACTTTCTGCAAATTAATAATATACTTTAGTATATGGATAGAGCAAACTTTATCAAAGTATCTGGTACCCAGGGCCACATACCTTGTTCAATATAAATCATTAGTTTACTAAATATCCACATTTATAATTAGAGTTTGCTATGTCTATACTGTTTTATCACTTATGGACTATTATGGGAGGTTTTAAGGAAAACTAAGCTTTGGCCTTTACTTTGGAATATGGATAGAAACTGTATTTTTATATTGAACTTCCTGTATCTCTATAACAAGTAACTGTAACAACATCTCTGAGCTGTCATGTAATGCAAATCTCAATTAATAACTAATCCTCCTTGTTTCTTGACTTTTATATTATATATACACAGTATATGTTGAGTCTGTCTCTAAGCACAGGTAACAGTACTAAGGACACATTCAGAGGCACAGCAATTCAATATTAAAGAGCTGTGATGGCATTGGGCTGGCGCAGAACCCCAAAATATTATGTGCAGCAATTCTATCCAACTGCTTTGTTAAGCTTTAATTCTCCTTTAAACACCAATCTTTAAATAACCAACCCAATTCTTTTCTTCAGTCTAGGGGCAGATTTACTAACTGGCCAAAATTCTCCAGCGTCCGCTTTGCACCCATCGCAACACTTCACCAGGCAAACATTCGCCCAGACAAGGGTAATTCACTAACATGCGGAGTTTCGTCCTGGGCGCCGAACGCTGGGGAATTTTCTCTAGCATTACTTCGGCAATGTGAGAAAATCAAAGCAAAGATTCGCTAGCGTTCAATTCTGCCTAGCGCAAATTCGTTAGAGGTCTTGGGCTCAGGCTAATTTGCATACGGCGGGAAATTTAAAGCTGAATGGACCTCTTTAAGTTTCATGTTGCATTTAATACATTACATTGACACTGATAACTAGACATGTCCAAGGAACCTTAATAAAGTCAACAGAGTTGTTTTAATGCCCAACATATGAGCCCACTGTATGGGGGAAACCGGTTACACAAAAATATTTTTTTAGGACTTTTGCAGCCTATTACCCTGAAAAAAGACGCCAGCGTTTTTTGAACTTGAAGTTTTTTTTCACTGAGAAAATATGATGTAAATAACTGAAGATTGAGGAAGATCTATGCACCTGGTCTGAGCTGGCGAAGGCAAGTCTGGTGAAAGAGGTAACGTTCAGTAAAATCTGCATTTTAGTGAATTTGTGGATTAACGTTCATTCGCCAGAGTGAAAAGTCGCCTGGCGATAGAGTGCGAATCACCGTTAGCGTCTATCTCTTTCGCTAGAGAAGTAACGCCTGTGTCCATTAGTAAATCGGCGAAGTCCCTGCGGGTGATAATGGTGGCGAATCGTCACCAGCGTTAGTCACTTTGCCCTTTAGTAAATCTGCCCCTAGGTGTGTAAGGGACTTCTGTGTAAGTCCCGAGATAAGAGAAACACATGATATGTCTGGTAATCCATCCTCTCAGCACTTTGCAATGAACAGGTAAAATCTAATTGAAAGTAATCCCCTTCTAACTATTGAAAGGAAAAGAAGAGCTGAACACCAGTACAAATCACCATGAAGGTTGTTCCTTTCAAAGAAGGACAATGTCTGGGTACACTGGTATAGCGGCATTTTGTTCTGCCATTTATTTTTTGGATTATCAATAGAAATCGGACTTTTGTCGTACATACTTAGCACTATCCAGATGTGATGCATGGCAGCAGTCATTCATACTCTGCATCATGAGAATGCATATAGAATGAGCATCATTTCTATCCAAATCAGTGGTTTTAGGATTCTGGTGAGTCAATTTTCCCTTTGATTTTTGGAACCATGTAAATAAGTATGATAGTCACTGAAGCTTCTTCTCATTGAATGTGCATATATAACAATTAGGAGATAACAACAATCCACACTTACCCTGTAAAGCATCTCAATCTATAAAGATAACTAATGAAACAGTGAATACAGTTAACTAAATAAATATTTGTATAGCCAGCATTTTGTTAAGCACTTACATATTGCTCAATGTTGTACAATAAAACGGTGTATATACTGAACATGCAGATTACAAACAAAAATACAACTGATTCCTGATACAAATATTAAAGAGGGCCCTCTCGAAAAGAGCTTACTGGTAAAAGAAGGGGGCTATATACTGCTTCTGATTAAACTCTTCACAAAATTGTGAACTGCTCCATGGTTCCATGTGTTTCCAACTATACGTTATTTAGCAGTGTCGTTATAATTCATTTTCGTTGTTTCTGGTATCTTAACAGTGTTTGCTACTTTGATTAACAAGCAGAAAAAGTGTTGGAAATTGAAAATACACCAATGTAATGTTTTATATGTAATACAAAGGTTTAAGAATTTTTCTAGTCATTTTAAAATGCTTCAAAATGAATGGAAAATATATGCCAAATCAAGTAGTTACAGGCAAGACAGTGGAACAAAGTATACACATTTCTACAGCTATAATGCCCCCTTGTGTTATTTTGAGGAATTAAGGCTGTGATTTGCTTTATTGAAGTTTAATGTATAAAACAGGTATGGGACCTTTTATCCAGAATGCTCGGGACCTGGGGCTTTTCCGGTTAATGGATCTTTCCGTAATTTGGATCTTCATACCTTACGTTTACTAGAAAATCATGTAAACATTAAATAAACCCAATATGCATGCTTTGCTTCCATTAAAGATTTATTATATCTTAGATTGGATCAAGTGCAAGGTACTGTTTTATTACAGAGAAAAAGGAAATCATTTTAGAAAATTTGAATTATTTGGATAAAATGGAGTCTATGGGAGACGATCATTCCGTAATTGGTAGCTTTCTGGATCACTAGTTTCCAGATAATGGATTCCATACGTGTATATGTATGTGTTCTTAAGAAGCATACTCTTTTGAACCAAACAAAGCATGTAACAGAACTGACTTAAACACTTCGACCATGTAGCTCATATAAAATTCTCTTATTGTTAAAAAGGAATAATTTGTAAAAAATATTGTAAAAAAAGAAATAATATGAATGCCAAAGCACGCAAAGGAAGGCAACACATCTAAGGGGTAATTTATGACACTTGGGGGTGCAAGTGCAATGCACAAGTGAGCTCCCCTTAGCCTTCATCTACTAAGCACTTGCCCCCCCCCCCTGTTCACTGTTCTGTTCACTAAGTGCTTGATGAAAAATTCACTGATCAGTGAAAAGCACAGTGTCAGGACACTGTGCATAATGCCTGCAGAGAAAAAGAAGACACCTTTGGTTAATCCCAGCCCCCAATAGACTAGAACAGGCCAGACTAGAACAGGCCCCCACGTTCCAATCCCCAATCAGAAGTGTATATAAGGACCTTTATACAGTGTCGGACTGGCCCACAGGGATACCAGGAAAACTCCCGGTGGGCCCAGGTGTTAGTGGTGCTTCTGATCATTTGGCCTATTTCATGGTCATTATCAATTTGTATGAGAACAAAGAGGCGAAATAGATGGATTAATAGATTATAGTATGTAAAGAAAAGAGACTAGGAGAATAGAGGTTGAGTGATGTGAGGAAGAATAATAGTACTGAGAGTGGGCCCCTGGTCTAAGGGTTTTGGGTGGGCCCCTGGTGTCCCAGTCTGACACTGTGTGGGGGCCCCTGAGGTAGCAGTCCCAGTGGGCCCAGGACCACCAGTCCAACACTGCCTTTATATACAGGGTGATAGGGTATAAACAGGGTATATAGAGATGATATAAGCTGGAAGTAAAGGTGTCTGTTATAACTCTGGAGTCCAGGAAATGACAGTAACTTTGATTTCTCTCATTCCTGTAGTCCAGAAACAGCATATTCCTTGGGTAAAGCAAGAGCTACTGGAGGGGTAAGAAAAAAAGACAAATCTTTGCAAGATACTGTCTACTGATTCACAGAATCCAAAACAGATAAAAGAAAGGCTGAATCTAGGAGTTTTCTCACATCTAACTTGTAGAAATTGATTAAGGTCTCCGGACTTGACTATGTTGCAGCTCTGCAAATCTTCTGTACAGAGACTTCTCTCCTGACTGCCCAGTGAGTGTCCATTTCCTGTATCAAGTGTTTACTTTTATACCATGTGGCATTTTCAAACCCAGCTCCCTACAGTAAAATGGAGGCACCTGCTGCTTCTGAATCATAAACATTACCATTTATTAATCACAATTAACACTCAATCTTCAGGTGTAGGTCCTCGCAGATGTTGGAGGATGGGTATAATTGAACTGTACAGGTACAGTGGTTCTTAAACAAACTTTAACCCTTTATTAACCAAAAATCCACATATGAGTTTATATGAAAATCATTGCATTAGCGACAGGATACATTCAGTACTTTGCCCCTCAGGGCTAATCAAGTAACAAAGGATTAGATCTACTCAGGAGTGTCACCCCAAGCTCTCAAGAATTTTCCGCAAATAGAATCTATGGGAATTACTAACATCCCTAAATCTGTACGCTTGGTCCACCAAGAACTCTAATAATCTCCTCTGTGGATTTTCAGTCTGTTCATATAGCTAGCCCTGATGTTATATATCACACCTAGGGGTAAATTTATTAAGAGTCAAAAATTTACAGCCATTGCAACACTTCGCCAGGCCAAAATTTACTAAAATGCGAATTTGCGTCAAGGGCGCCAAACGCTGGAGAATTTTTGCTATCGTTATTTCGGCATTGAGACGAAATCAAAGTGAAGATGCGCTAGCGTTCAATTCTTCCTAGCGCAACTTCGTTAGAGGTCTTCGCTCAGGCTAATTTGCATATGGCGGGAAATTTCAAGTTGAATGGACATATGTTGCAGCAAATACATTACATTACACATGTCCAGGGAACCTTAATAAATAAAATAGAGTTGTTATAATGCCCTACATATGAGCCCACTGTATAGTTAATGTTCCATATGTTAGAAAATGTATGGGGGAACTGAGATACCCCAAAAAAATGTAAGGACTTCTGCAGGCTATCACTCTGAAAAAAGGAAAAGACGCCAGCATTTTT
The DNA here is from genome assembly GCF_017654675.1 of Xenopus laevis. Taxonomy (NCBI): domain Eukaryota; kingdom Metazoa; phylum Chordata; class Amphibia; order Anura; family Pipidae; genus Xenopus; species Xenopus laevis. The sequence goes on from NC_054379.1 coordinate 85,385,520, forward strand.
TGGACTTAGAAACTTTTTCCACTAAAAAATATGATGTAAGCAACAGAAGATTGAGGAAGATCTATGCACTTCAGTGCACTTCGCCTGGTCTGAGCTGGCGAGGGCAAGTCTGGCAAAAGAGGTAATGTTCAGCATAATCCGCACCTTAGTGAATTTGTGGAGTATCGGCCATTCGCCATAGCGAATATTTGCCTGGTGATAGAGTGCAAATGACCACTAGCATCTATCTCCTTCGCTAGCAAAGTGACGCCTGCGCCTGTTAGGAAAATAGTAACGCTGGCGAATCATCGCCAGCGTTAGTCACTTTGCCCTTTAGTAAATCTGCCCGCTAGTGTGATCTATAACAGAGTATGTGCTAACACAGTGGTGCCCAAAAGGTAGATCGGGATCTACCAGTAGACCTTTAACTGGTGATCAGTAAATCTCAAGATACTGTCAACAAACAGCTTGTCTATATAACCCTCCTGTTTCATGCTTTTCATTCAGATATTTATGTTAAGGTTACATAAGAAATATAGGTTTGTTAAATATAGCAATATAAATTCTTTCATAAATCAATATAATATTTAAGTAATATTTTCCATGGAACAGAATGCTTTTATAGATGTCGATCATAATGGGAAAACATCACTAAAAGTAGACCTCACATTAGTAAAGTATGAGAACTCCTGTGCTAACACTTACTAGGACTTACTTAACCTAGTTCCAGCTTTGTTATTCTTGCCTTCTCAGATGGAATCTTCTTAGGACTGTCAGAGCACATGGCTGCTTTGGCCTATTTACTTTAGAACTGTGCCATCTACTGGTAACTTATCGAACTACATGGGGCATAGCTAAATGCAGGATCAGGAAACAGTTCGCCCTCCTAACTGTATTTTCGGACCCAGTTTAGAAGTCTGTAACACTAGGGAACTACCTGTTACATAAGAACTGGGTCCCCTACATTTGTAAAGCCTTACCAGGGAAAATCTTGCCAAATGTGGTTGTTTTTTTAACTGTTTCCTCAGATACGCTAAGAATAATTATTTACACAAATACAATTCTGATTAAACCTTTGGGATTAAGGCTGAGGCTGGATCTGTTCTTAGGAAGGTATTATCTGGATAGACACTAAAGAGTTTTGAACAATACGTACTTGTAATTCATTTATTTGTCAAGCTGAGACAATGATAATTCCAAATGCTGCTTTCCTAACCCAGCTGATCAGATGACAACTTCTGCAAAGGTATGAATGGAGCGCCTAATAAGAGCTTTAAGCACAGTAGGTAAGTCCCATGGGGACATAGAAATCTGACTTTTGGTTTTAATTTTGCCATTGCCATGCAGAATGTCTACTGAAGCTCATCACTGAAAAGTCTTATGCCATTAGGGTTGATATTGCCGATATCTGAACTCTTTGTGCACAGATACTGAAACCCTTTCTTGAGCCAGCTTGTCTGGTGTTTTGGGATTAGATGGATCTAATTGTCTCTCTTGATGTCATTCTGCATATCTATTCCACATTCTGAGGAAGTTCTTCTAGAAGACAAAAGAGTAGATCTTAATTTTTGCAGATCAACTTTGCCCATTAGTCAACATTTTGTCATCGAAGCGCCAACCCACACGTGCAGTTTCCAAATTGTTAAACAATCTAAATCTGATCATTAATGGACAAATTTCATTGTTGAAAGATGAAAATTTTTAAATCTGCCCAATCAATTTTCTGACCAATGATGGAAGAAAGATCAACAGTTGTACACTGTTCAGTGCACATCAACCTTACAATAATTAAAAGATTTGTTCAGATAGCACTGAAATTGGTCATTAAGTAAAGATAATTCATTGTGTTTATAGCCAGTTTAAATCTGCCCTTCTCAGTTTCCAAGCCCTCCAAGGAAGATGGGCCTGGGCTGAGGTTGAAGGAAGAGAGGGCACCAAATGCTCCTGGAAATGTAAAGCCTGTAAATATTTGTGAAAAGGATCAGTGATAGTGATCACATATAGTAATGAAGTAGTAAAAGTAAAAAGTTTTGTGATCTGTAACACAAGGCATGCAATTTATGTTGCAAGTTCCTGAAGGAGAGCAGGCGTGGAGCCAGCACAGGGGATGGAGCAGACTGCAGGCTGGAGCTGGCTGTTACATAAGCTTACGTGTTTTGTGTAATCATAGGCATGAAATGCGTAAGACTATGTAATAATTGTTGTGACCTGAAATAAAGTTCTCAGTTTTTTAACAAGCCTGTCTGTTGGATCTGAGTCCCTGCCATTTTCTGTTTTTATTGGATACCTCTACTTTGAGCTGTAGGTCTGGGGCCTGTGCACCCAGACTCCACTTTTTACTGCTGAGATTACTAATTTAATGGCCTTACACTGGGAATTTGTTTTTCTTTTTAAATTCAGAGATTGGGAAACCTTGTACTTAATTGTGTGGTCCCTCCATTTATTGCTAAAACCCATTAGAGATAAAAAAAAATACTAACTCACAATTATACTGATAACTATAAACTTTATAAAAGTAAAAAAAAATGAAGGCAATGATCATTTCATACAACAGAACAATATATGCAATTGGGGACACACAGAGCCTAGTTGACTAGAAGAGCACTAGCTAATTGACTGGCTAACAAAGTAAATATAGTAACAGTCCCCACATGGGATTCAGATGGAAATGTTATTGTACAGACTTTGGCAAAAAGTTCTTTCCTATGTGCTCTTTGTGTGGATGCACACAAAAGATCTGTCCTTAAAGGAACAGTAACACCAAAAAATGAAAGTGTATTAAAGTAATGAAAATATAATGTACTGTTGCCCTGTGTGATAACCCAGTGCTGGGTGTTGTAGAACTGGAATGAATGCACACAGAAATGCCAGACTGCAGGGTAGAATTTTCATGGGGTGCCAAATAAGGGCTGTGATTGGCCATTTAGTAGCCCCTATGTGGATTGTCAACCTACATTGAGGCTCTGTTTGCACTGCACCTTGTTTTTATGCAACCAAAACTTGCCTCCAAGCCTGGAATTCAAAAATAAACTTCTGCTTTGAGGCCACTGGGAGCAACATCCAAGGGGTCGGAGAGCAACATGTTGCTCATGAGTTACCGGTTGGGGATCACTGGTTTATGTAAACAAGCTGTTGTGTAGCAATGGTGGAAACTGAAAAAAAGGCTATATGGAACAGGTTAAATAGTGAATAACAGATAACACCATTATATTCTACAGAGCTTATCTGCTATCTGCTGTTTAACCTGAGCCGTTTCTCATTTGAATGGCTGCCCCCATTGCTACAAAGCAGCTTATTTATATAAACAATAGTCATTTTTCTGAAGCAAGAAAATCAGTTTTACTAGTGCAGGCCAATACTGCATTAGATTTGTATTACTTTACAACACTTTCATTTTTTGATGTTACTGCTCCTTTAAGGTGTCCTCAATCAAGAACCTTTTTTGTAGTTGTGCCAATAGATTTCAATGGCAGTCTACTCATGGTCAGCGTTGTGCTACTAGCTCAGTAAGGGTATGGTGACTAGTGATGGGTGAACTTAATCGGCAGGCATGAATTTGCTGCAACAAAAAAATTGACGCTTGTCGACATTGTTGCACATCAAAATTATTTGGATGCCCATTGACTTTAATGCATTTGGACAAAAGAGTCGCGCATATAAAAATTGTTGCTTGTGTCAAAATAATTTTGATGCCCATTGACTTCAATGCGTTTTGTGAGTTTTTTGCCATTTCGTGAATTTTTCTGCAAAGCGAAACGGGACAGATTCGCCCATCACGAATGGTGACCTCGAGGGCATCTTGCAGCTTGGTAGGGAGTGGAAACACCTTTGCAATGTTCTCCTGGCTGAGATAAATAGGGGAAACTTACTCTGTCCATCCTTAAACTGTGTCTCTTGTGAATGGCTGTGGGGGCCCTTTATAGTTTCTGGTGGACCCTTTGACTGGGTACCAAATGCAAAATCCTGAAGGGTCAGTTCAGCCTAATAGCAGCATTCTGGAGAATTCCCAGAAGATTAGCATTCCCCATGCTGATCTTTTGTATCTGTTACAGAGCAATCCCCCATTTGTAACATTGCCTTATGTTGTTACAGGCAGGTGCAGGTGCTGCCCAGGCACATGACTGGAGGGAATATATACAGAGGGGCAAGTACTCCCTGATACCCTACAATCCCTTACCTACAGTATATAAAATAACAAAGCAATATCATGATTAGATCTCCATATTAATCTTCTTACCATACCCAAGACACATCTTAATTCTCCCCTTCTATTCACCTACATACCTGTAACTTTGCATATGGGATTGTGAATTGGTCCCTTCAAATACTATTTTTTTTTTTTTTTGCTGTGTGGTCAAAACTGTATGCTTGCAGAACCATGATCCCAGTATCACACTGTATTTGCAACCTGTTGCTAAGTTCCTGACATATATTTCCCTTTTCTTAGTTGAGAAATTTACTTTGTAACCGTATGCATAGCAAACATAACCTGTATTAAGTGCAAATCAATCATATGAACCAATAGTGTATTTTATCTGAGCATTGAAAACTTACTTTTTTTAAACAAACCACAAAATTATCAATCAAGGGCAAGTGGCAATGTATGGAATGTAGTGAACTTGTTTATCATATTGAGTTTCTCTCAAACTGTGTTAATTTCCTTTCCAGTGGTAGTTTATAAATGAATAAAAAGCTTGCTAATGAATGCCAAAGTAACAGGTGTTCTGTCTTACAAATAAGAACTTGTTGATAATGAATAAATTACTTTCTGATTACTGAAAAGTGTCATAATTATCTCAATGAGATGCAAAAAGCAGAACTGTCATTGTGGCCACTATCTCTTCCAAAAGTTGAATCTTAATGGAAAATGTTAACAGAAAGCAGTTCAGAACATTTAACACTGATAGTGTTAGAAGGTTTAATTTATTATGCTGTGTACATAGAATATATTGTACAGGGTCAAATTAAGGTTTAAATATTCAGGAGATGCACAATATTAGAAGGAATTTCCAATACTGGGGCTCATTTATCAACTGTGCTTTTTTCAGACAGCTGCAAGTAGAACAATGAATGCACAAATTTGATAGCTGCCCAATTGGGTAACTGTCCACGGGCAAATTTTGCCCAGTGTTGATAAATGTAATGAAAAGGTACAAAATATCAGGCCCAGCTGGGGCTCTTTTGTTTCAGAGATAATTCCCCCTGTTCTCTTTCACATATGTTTTTTTCCTGATACTCCTCACCTGATCCAATTGTCAGGGAGCCGGGAGCTCCCTCTAGGGAGGTAGTCTGGATCAAGGAGGAAGCCCTCTTGAGGGAGCAAGGTCGCGTTATCCAAAGGGTTAAGCAGAATCAAGGTCAAAGTCCAGGCAAGAGTTCAATGGCAGGCAGATCAGGATCAAATAACAAGAGTCCAGGCAGGGGGTCAAAACCAAGGCAGGAGCAGGAATCAGGAATCAGGATACAGGAAACACAAACAGGAACCCAGGATTAATGGCAGCAAATCCTATTCTTGGGAGTCGTCACAGTGTTTTGGGCGCCCTTTTATGATGAGATCCCGGCACCAGAGATGACATCATCATACAGCGACGCTGCAGCCATGTGTTCAGCATGGGCGCCGCCATCTTGGATCTTCACTGTGACCGCCGGGAATGTAAACAGCGCCGTCGGATACTTCTGGGTCGGGTACGTCTGGCAGTCCTGACAGTACCCCCTCCCCCATGGGGGGCCTCTGGACCACCAGGACAAGGCTTTTGGGGAAACCTGGCGTGGAAATCCTTTACAAGACGAGGAGCATGAACATCAGAGTGTCCTTCCCAGGAGCATTCTTCAGGGCCAAAGCCCTTCCACTTGATGAGGTACTGAAGAGAACCCCTGGAGATTCTGGAGTAAAGGATCTTTTCCACCTCATATTCTTGTTGACCATCCACAGAGATAGTAGGAGGGGGAGACTGGTCAATAGAAAAGCGGTTGGAGGTAGCGGGTTTCACCAAGGAGACATGAAACACGTTGGGGATTCGCATCTCAGGGGGAAGCTGAAGTCTGACAGCCACAGGATTGATAATCTCCAAGATGGGAAATGGACCCACAAACTTCGGACCCAACTTGGGAGATGGCACCTTCAGACGAATGTTTCGGGAAGAAAGCCAAACTTTATCACCAACCTTGAAGAGAGGAGAGGACCTACGTCTCCGATCCGCGAAGGTCTTGTGCACAAGAGCACTCTTCTCCAAATTAGACTTGGTTGCAGCCCAAATAGCGGACATATGGGCCTCATGGTCATCAGCGGCTGGGACATCAGTCAAAACAAAGTCTTGCGGAAAGGCTTGAGGATGTTGGCCATACACAGACATGAATGGAGATCTTCCAGTGGATGAATGACAGGCGTTGTTATGAGCAAATTCCGCCCACGGGAGAAGGTCAGACCAATCATCTTGGCAGAGGGAGACATGATTTCTCAGGAATTGTTCTAAGGCTTAATTCACTCGCTCCGCTGCCCCATTCGTTTGGGGATGATAGGCAGAGGAAAATTGGAGAGCAATACCCAAGACCTTGCATAAGGAACGCCAAAACTTCGCCGTGAACTGGGAACCTCTGTCAGAGACAATCTCCGCCGGGAAGCCATGCAGGCGGAAAATGAATTGAATAAACAACTGTGACAACTCCACTGCAGATGGAAGCTTCCGTAAAGGGATGAAGTGGGCCATCTTGCTAAAACGATCTATGACGACCCAGATCACGGTGTTCCCACTGGAGGGAGGAAGTTCGACTATGAAGTCCATTGCCAAATGCGTCCAAGGACGAGAGGGGACAGGCAAAGGCTGTAGTAACCCGCTAGGGCGAGAATGGCTAGGCTTGGAAGTGGCACAAACGGTACAAGCAGCAACAAAGTCTTTGACATCTTTACGAATAGTCGGCCACCAGACTAGACGCCGTAAAAGTTCTAGAGTCTTAGCAGGACCAGGGTGTCCCGCTTGCTTGGAGCTATGAGTCTGTTGCAGGATAGGCAGACGAAGTTCAGGAGGTACGAATGCCATTCCGATGGGAGTATCAGGAGGAGCAGATTGACCAGCCAGAATTTGATCAGCAAATTGAGGGTATAAAGAAGCGATGATCTTGACAGGAGGAATAATTGGCTCTTGTCTTTCAGGAGTACGATCCACCGGAGTGAAACTTCGAGACAGAGCATCGGCTTTCCGATTCTTGGAGCCAGGGCGATAAGTCAAGACAAAGTTAAATCGAGAGAAGAAGAGAGCCCACCTTGCTTGTCTGGGATTCAGCCTCTTGAGAGATTGAATGAACTCAAGATTCTTATGATCTGTGTAGATCGTGACTGGGATCAAGGAACCTTCAAGGAGGTGACGCCACTCTTCTAAGGCAAGCTTGACAGCCAGGAGTTCTCGATTTCCTACATCATAATTATGTTCGGCAGGAGAGAACTTCTTAGAGAAATATGCACATGGGTGCAACTTTCCATCAGAGGGATGTCTTTGGGACAAGATAGCTCCAGCTCCAACTTCAGAAGCATCCACCTCGATGAAGAAAGGTAACTCCGGATCAGGGTGGCGGAGAACCAAAGCGGAAGTGAAGGCATCCTTCAGGGATTGAAAGGCTTCAATAGCAGACGGGGGCCACAAGCTGGGTTTACCCCCTTTTCGGATGAGGGCCAGGATAGGAGCAATGCGAGAAGAGAACCCCTTAATGAATTGCCGGTAGTAATTGGCAAAACCAATGAATCTCTGGATTGCCTTAGTGCTCAGCGGTAGGGGCCACTCTTGGATTGCAGACACTTTCACAGGATCCATCTCGAAACCCTCTGGGGAGATGATATAGCCCAGAAAAGGAATCTTGGACACTTCAAACAAACATTTCTCCAGTTTGGCAAAGAGAGAGTTCTTCCTCAAACGAGAGAGTACTTCCTTCACCTGGGAGCGATGGCTTGCAAGGTCCTTGGAGAAAATCAGGATGTCATCTAGGTACACGACCACAAACTTTCCCAAGAGATCCCGGAAAATGTCGTTCATGAATTCTTGAAAGACAGCGGGGGCATTGCAGAGACCAAAGGGCATTACGAGGTACTCATAGTGCCCATCACGAGTGTTGAATGCTGTCTTCCATTCGTCACCTTCACGGATGCGGATGAGGTTATACGCCCCACGGAGATCCAACTTAGTGAAGATTTTAGCCCCGTTCAGTTGGTCAAAAAGTTCTGCGATCAGAGGCAAGGGATACCGGTTCTTAACGGTGATTTTATTAAGACCCCGGTAGTCAATACAAGGACGTAGGCCTCCATCCTTCTTCTCCACGAAGAAGAATCCAGCCCCTGCAGGAGAAGTAGAAGGGCGAATAAACCCCCGCTGGAGATTTTCTTGGATATATTCCTTCATGGCAGCGGTCTCTGCTGGGGAGAGAGGATAAGTGCGACCTCTAGGAGGCATGGTTCCGGGCAGGAGATCAACTGGACAATCGTAGTGACGATGAGGAGGGAGAAATTCTGCAGACTTTTTACAGAAGACATCAGAGAATTCCTTGTAGAAGGAGGGAAGCGTCTTCAAATCTGACGTAGAAATATTCACCCTCTGGATGGGTTCAGCAGGAAGGCAATGCTGTTGGCAGTATGGACTCCAACGGGAAACCTGCCCCGAGGACCAATCAATGATAGGGTTATGTAGGCGTAACCAGGGAAGCCCCAAGACGACTGGAACAGAAGGACAGGAAATAATCAGGAACGATAACTTTTCTTTGTGTAAAGTCCCAACCTGCACAGGCAATTCCCCAGTCGTCATAGAGATAAACTCGGATTCAAGGGGTCGGTCATCAATGGCGGTTACTCGAAGTGGAGGAGTCAATGGAAACAGGGGAACATTCATATGCTTGGCAAAGAGAGCGTCCATGAAATTTCCGGCAGCTCCAGAGTCAATAAAAGCTGAGCCAACAATGGTCTTAGTGGACAGACGGATCTGTAAAGGCAGAAGAAACCTGTGAGAGTTCTCTTGTGACTTGGGAGTAACGCCCCCTACATGAGTCTTTCCAAGGTTACCTTGAAGAGAGGAACTCTGAGGCTTCACAGGACAGGAGTTGGCAAAGTGAGATTGACCCCCACAGTAGAGACAAAGTCCAGCCGTATGTCTCCGGAGTTTCTCCTGTTCAGAGAGACAAGCTCTTCCGACTTGCATAGGTTTCTCCGGAGGAATAACAGAAGGCTGCTGGGGGGTAGGAGGAAATAGAGGTCTTTGAAAGCGAGGAGCCAACATGGGTTGAAATTTCTTGACTCGGTCCCTATCAGCTTGATGTTCTCGCTGACGGGTGTCCACCTTGACAGACAAAGCAATGAGGTCTTCAACCTGCGTGGGTAATTCACGAGAGACCAGGTCATCTTTGAGGCGGATAGAGAGACCATTGTAGAAGGCAGCATGATAGGCATCATTGTTCCAACAAGTCTCTGCAGCGAGAGTACGGAATTCAATGGCATATTCTGCAACACTGCGATTTCCTTGGCGGATCTGGAACAGACGAGAAGCAGCGGTCGCCACCCGACCGGGAGCATCGAACACAGTCCGGAATTCTTGAAGGAAGGCTTTGGAATCATCAATTAAAGGAGACTCCTTCTCCCAGTGCGGAGATGCCCATTCGAGCGCTTTCCCTGCCAGACGAGTGATCACGAAACCAACCTTTGCTCGCTCAGAGTTAAATTATGCAGGTTGCAGGGCGAACCGAATCTGGCACTGATTCTGTCAGGGAGCCGGGAGCCCCCTCTGGGGAGTAGTCCGGATCTAGGAGGAAGCCCCTCAGGAGGGATCAGGATCGTGGTATCCAGGGATTAAGCAGAAAGGGTAATCGGGTTCAGGCAACAGGTCACAAGGCAGGCAGAATATAATCAAAGTCCAAAGTCCAGGCAGGGGGTCAATAGCAGGCAGAGTATCAGCGAAGTCCAGGTCCAGGCACAGGGTCACAACAAGGAATCAGGCAGATATATGTAGGGAAAACAGCAAGGGAACCCAGGAAACTCTCAGGGAACAGAATCCTATTTTCGGGCGCCATCTTGGCGTCTCAGGCGTCCTTTTATGTTTGAATTTGGCGCCCTTGCGCCAGCGTCAGCGCGCCTGCGACCGTCGCGCCGCGCTGACGTCACGTCGCCGGCGTCGGAACCCACGTGGGTTGACTGGGCGCCGCCATCTTGAATTCTTCGCCGCCGGGAGCGGACGCGACTCCTCGCGCTCCCGGCGGTCTTGACAGTACCCCCCCCCTCACGGGGGGCCTCAGGACCACCGGGACTTGGTTTCTGGGGAAACTTGGAGTGGAAGTCTCTTACCAAACGAGGAGCATGCACATCACGATGTCCCTCCCAAGAGCATTCTTCGGGGCCAAAGCCCTTCCAATGGATGAGGTACTGAAGGGACCCTCTGGAGATTCTGGAATCAAGGATTCTCTCCACCTCGAATTCTTGTTGACCCTCCACAGAGACAGCAGGAGGAGGAGATTGGACACCAGAGAAACGGTTGGAGACGGTGGGCTTCACCAGGGAGACGTGGAACACGTTGGGGATTCTCATCTCTGGTGGGAGTTGAAGTCTGATGGCTACGGGGTTAATTATCTCCAAGATGGGGAACGGACCCAGGAACTTCGGACCCAACTTGGGAGATGGCACCTTCAAGCGAATATTCCTGGAAGAGAGCCAGACATTATCACCCACCTTGTAGGGAGGAGAGGGCCTTCTACGGCGATCCGCGAAAGTCTTGTGGACTAGAGCACACTTCTCCAGATTAGACTTGGTTGCAGCCCAAATAGCAAGCATATGGGCTGTCAGATCATCTGCAGCCGGGACGTCCGACAACACGAAGTCCTGAGGAAAGGCTTGAGGGTGCTGTCCATACACCACCATAAATGGAGACCTTCCTGTGGAGGAATGACATGCATTATTATGAGCAAACTCTGCCCACGGGAGGAGGTCAGACCAATCGTCCTGGCAAAGAGACACGTGGTTCCTCAGGAACTGTTCTAAGGCTTGGTTCACACGTTCAGCTGCCCCATTCGTCTGCGGGTGGTAGGCAGATGAAAATTTAAGTGTTATTCCCAAGTCTTTACATAGAGAACGCCAGAACTTGGCGGTAAACTGGGTGCCTCTGTCGGAGACGATCTCCACCGGGAAACCATGCAGGCGGAAGATGTACTTAATAAAGAGTTGGGATAATTCCACCGCAGAGGGTAACTTCTTCAAAGGGATGAAATGGGCCATTTTGCTGAAGCGGTCAATGACAACCCAGATCACAGTATTCCCACCGGAGGGAGGAAGTTCGACAATAAAGTCCATAGAGAGGTGCGTCCACGGACGAGAGGGAACCGGCAAAGGCTGTAACAACCCGCTGGGGCGGGAATGGCTAGGCTTAGAAGTGGCACAGACATTACAAGCAGCCACAAAGTCCTTTACATCCTTGCGGATATCAGGCCACCAGACTAGGCGCCTCAAGAGTTCAAGGGTCTTGGCCGGACCAGGATGTCCAGCTTGTCTGGAGCAGTGGGTTTGTTGCAGGATGGCCAGGCGAAGTTCTGGAGGGACGAAGGCCATGCCAATCGGAGTATCTTGAGGAGCCGAGGACTGCCCAGCCAGAATCTGGTCGGCAAATTGGGGATACAAAGAGGCAATGATCTTGACTGGTGGAATGATTGGCTCCTGCCTCTCAGGGTCACGATCCACCGGAGTGAAGCTACGAGACAAGGCATCGGCTTTCAGATTTTTGGAACCTGGGCGATAAGTCAAAACAAAGTTAAAACGGGAAAAGAAAAGGGCCCACCTGGCTTGTCTGGGATTTAGCCTCTTGAGGGACTGTATAAACTCCAGATTCTTGTGATCAGTGAAAATCTGGACAGGAATTTCAGAGCCCTCCAGGAGGTGACGCCATTCTTCAAGGGCAAGCTTGACTGCTAAGAGTTCTCGATTTCCGACATCATAGTTCTGCTCTGCGGATGAGAACTTCTTGGAGAAAAACGCACAGGGGTGCAATTTTCCATCAGTGGAGTGTCTCTGAGACAGGATAGCTCCGGCTCCGACTTCAGAAGCATCGACTTCGATGCAGAAGGGTAGTGCAGGATTGGGATGTCGGAGAACAGGAGCGGACGTGAAGGCCTCTTTCAAGGACTGAAAGGCTTCTATGGCGGATTGAGGCCACAGGCTGGGTTTACCCCCTTTCCGGATGAGGGCCAGGATAGGTGAAATGCGGGAAGAGAACCCCCGGATGAACTGTCGATAATAATTAGCAAATCCGATGAACCTCTGGATTGCCTTGGTACTCAGTGGGAGAGGCCACTCCTGGATGGCCGACACCTTCACGGGGTCCATCTCAAATCCCTCTGGAGAGATAATGTATCCTAGGAAGGGGATCTTGGATACCTCGAAGACACACTTCTCCAACTTGGCGAAGAGAGAGTTCTTCCTCAGACGAGAGAGTACCTCCTTCACCTGGGAGCGATGACTTTCAAGGTCCTTGGAAAAGATCAGGATGTCGTCCAAGTATACGACTACGAACCTTCCTAGGAGATCTCGGAACACATCATTAACAAACTCCTGGAAGACGGCAGGGGCATTGCATAGGCCGAAGGGCATAACGAGATATTCATAGTGCCCATCCCGAGTGTTGAATGCCGTCTTCCATTCGTCACCCTCCCGGATGCGAATGAGGTTGTAGGCCCCCCGGAGATCCAACTTGGAGAAAATCTTTGCCCCTTTCAGCTGGTCAAAGAGCTCGGCAATCAGGGGCAGGGGGTACCTGTTTTTCACGGTGATCTTATTCAGACCCCGATAGTCTATACAAGGCCGAAGGCCTCCGTCCTTCTTCTCCACAAAGAAGAACCCAGCCCCTGCAGGAGAGGTAGAAGGGCGGATAAACCCCCGCTGGAGATTTTCTTGGATGTACTCCTTCATAGCGGTAGTCTCAGCAGGAGAGAGAGGGTAGGTGCGCCCTCTGGGGGGCATAGCTCCTGGCAGGAGTTCAACCGGACAATCGTAGGAGCGATGTGGGGGAAGGAACTCTGCCGACTTTTTACAAAACACATCGGAAAATCCCTTGTAAGTGGAGGGCAAAGTCTTTAATTCCGCAGAGGAGACATTCACCTTCTCGAGGGGTTTTGACGGAAGGCAATGTTGCAGGCAAAATAAACTCCAACGAGAGATCTGCCCAGTGGACCAGTCTATGGTGGGGTTATGCAGACGTAACCACGGAAGACCCAATATTACTGGAGTAGAAGGACAGGGGATGATGAAAAATGAAAGTTTTTCTTGATGCAGCGCCCCAACTTGTACAGATAGTTCCGCCGTGAACTTTGTGACGAATTCAAACTCCAGGGGTTTGTCATCTATGGCGGTAATTCGCAGGGGTGAAGATAATGGAAGCAGGGGAATCTTCATGCGTTCGGCAAAAAAGGCATCCATGAAATTGCCATCCGCTCCGGAGTCGAGGAAGGCCCTTTCGAAGATAGACCTACTTGCCAGGTGAATCTGCAAAGGAAGAAGAAGTCTGCGTGAACTTTCTTGATACTTCTCCAGAGGACCTCGAGTGATGCCCCCTACATGAGAAACCTGAGACATACCTCGGGGTACAAAACTCTTGGTTTTGGCAGGACAGGCGTTGGCAAAATGGGAATGCCCACCACAGTATAAACAGAGACCTGCCATACGTCTTCGGAGTCTTTCCTGCTCGGAGAGGCGAGTCTTTCCTACTTGCATAGGTTCCTCCAAGGGGGACGTCGACACATGAGTCACAGGAACAGCGGGTGTTTGCAGAATCGGCCTTTGAAAGCGAGGGGCCAACAAGGGAGAAAATCGTCTGCTGCGCTCTCTCTCCACCTGGTGCTCTCTGAGACGAGTGTCCACTTTAATGGATAGAGCGATCAGCCCTTCCAGGGTGTCAGGAGTCTCTCTGGAGACGAGATCATCTTTGATGCGGATGGATAGGCCTTGGTAGTATACAGCCTTGTAAGCGTCATCACACCAGGAAGTCTCCGCCATCAGTGTTCGGAAGTCTATAGCATAGTCATTGACACTGCGGCTTCCCTGCCGGAGCTGCAAGAGACGGGCAGGGGCGTTCGTAACCCGACCTGGAGCATCAAAGATTAAACGAAAAGCTTGGAGAAAGTCTTTAACATCAAAAGTCAGCGGGGAATTCTTCTCCCAAAGAGACGTTGCCCACTCTAGTGGCTTGCCTTCCAATCGAGACATCACATACCCCACTTTGGAACGCTCACTTGGAAACTGTGTGGGTTGGAACTCAAATTGAATTTGGCATTGCGTGGCAAACCCCCTGCAGGCTTGTGGGTCCCCACTGAAGCGAGGGGGAGGTGGAATGCGAGGCTCACCTGTCGGGTAGCTTGCGTTCGTAGGGGCTGCCGCCATGGGGGGATCTCCAGTAGGTGGAGCAGTGGAAGGCTCAGAAGGCACTTGAGCTAGCAGGACATCGAGTGCTTGCCCAATGCGAACCTGCTGGTTTTCGTAGTCCTCCATGCGGGATGCCAGTCCGCGGAGCGCTCGTCCGACATGAGGTGTGGCTTCCTCAGAAGGATCCATGGCCCGAAAATAATGTCAGGGAGCCGGGAGCCCCCTCTGGGGAGTAGTCCGGATCTAGGAGGAAGCCCCTCAGGAGGGATCAGGATCGTGGTATCCAGGGATTAAGCAGAAAGGGTAATCGGGTTCAGGCAACAGGTCACAAGGCAGGCAGAATATAATCAAAGTCCAAAGTCCAGGCAGGGGGTCAATAGCAGGCAGAGTATCAGCGAAGTCCAGGTCCAGGCACAGGGTCACAACAAGGAATCAGGCAGATATATGTAGGGAAAACAGCAAGGGAACCCAGGAAACTCTCAGGGAACAGAATCCTATTTTCGGGCGCCATCTTGGCGTCTCAGGCGTCCTTTTATGTTTGAATTTGGCGCCCTTGCGCCAGCGTCAGCGCGCCTGCGACCGTCGCGCCGCGCTGACGTCACGTCGCCGGCGTCGGAACCCACGTGGGTTGACTGGGCGCCGCCATCTTGAATTCTTCGCCGCCGGGAGCGGACGCGACTCCTCGCGCTCCCGGCGGTCTTGACAGATTCACAAAACCACGACAGGCTTGAGGGTCGCCACTGTAGAGAGGCGGTGCAGGAATACGTGGACCAGAAGTGGAGGACTGTGTAGCCATGTCGGCAGCAACTAGCGTGGGCGTTGTCGGCGTTGGAGTAGTCGGCTTCAGCATAGATAACTTTTCCAAAATCGCCTCCAGCGTGCGTCCGACATAATTTTGCCGAGCTTCGTACGCCTCCATGCGAGTATGCAGACCTCGAAAGGCCCTGCCGAAATCTGGCTGAGCTTCCTCAGTGGGATCCATGGCCCAAGAATAATGTCAGGGAGCCGGGAGCTCCCTCCAGGGAGGTAGTCTGGATCAAGGAGGAAGCCCTCTTGAGGGAGCAAGGTCGCGGTATCCAAAGGGTTAAGCAGAATCGAGGTCAAAGTCCAGGCAAGAGTTCAATGGCAGGCAGATCAGGATCAAATAACAAGAGTCCAGGCAGGGGGTCAAAACCAAGGCAGGAGCAGGAATCAGGAATCAGGATACAGGAAACACAAACAGGAACCCAGGATTAATGGCAGCAAATCCTATTCTTGGGCGCCGTCACAGTGTTTTGGGCGCCCTTTTATGATGAGATCCCGGCACCAGAGATGACATCATCATACAGCGACGCTGCAGCCATGTGTTCAGCATGGACGCCGCCATCTTGGATCTTCACTGTGACCGCCGGGAATGTAAACAGCGCCGTCGGATACTTCTGGGTCGGGTACGTCTGGCAGTCCTGACACCAATGAACCCTTTCTCTTTCCTTCAATTGATAGGAGATGTGTAGAAACTATGGAAAATGGTGTAAGGATTAATTTATGATTACCCAACAGCAGCCAATGTGCTGTGTAACTGTTCAGTTTTAATAAAGAAAACATGTACACAGAACTCTGCAGATGAGTACAAACAAGGCAGGCAAAAAACAAGTTTTTAAACAGGCCAAAAGGTCAGGGGCTGGCAGCAAAAGTCATGTCTGTAAAACAGGCCAAAGGTCAAGGGCAGGCAGAAGACTGGCAGAAAAAGGGCAAAGGTCAAAACCAGGAGTTCACATACTCGTGGGTAGAGGGACAGGATCGGAGCATGACAGGAACAAGGTTACTGAATCAGGAACAGAAACACGGTTACAGGATCAATTTAGGAATTTAGACTTGGAGTCTGCAGGAAGGCCAATAATCCAACAAGGGGGAGTCTGAGAAACAGGCTTACATACCCCTTAAACAAGAAATTGCCCACAGCTGGAGAGGGGGCATGCATCAAGGAAGATGGACATGGAGGCAGTAAAACAGAAAGCATCCTGTCTGAGTATTGCTGCTGCCACACTGCCTCCTGTGGTTCAAGCTGTGGGAGTTACTGACACATGGGGAGCTTATATAATATACCAAAAAAGTCAATTTATTGACCAAAATTTTTCATCATAGAATTTTGACCAAAGTATGCACTGAAATTCTTTACCATGTGCATTATTATTAGTGAATGTGCATTATTATTATCATCATTATTTCTAATGCTTCAGGCATGTTGACTACATTGATTTCATTGAAATAAGGTTAACGCTCATATAAAATAGATCTTACACAATCGGAATCTACACTAGAAGTTACTGGACCCACAACAACAAACGTGTTTTCTACATTATGGGTGATAGGCTGAAAAAGATCGAAAAAATTTTTGGGGCTCCCCTCCTTCCCCCCTACATTTCCTGACTCATGGCAACTTACCTAGACAGTGGGCACATGTGTAGGGCAAAATAAAATTTTTATTTGCTGATTTGAAGGTTTTCTAGGCATTTGTAGTGCGGATACGTATTCCTCCATTGAAATTTGAATTTGGCGCTGTATGCAAATTAGCCTCGCTAGCGTAACTTTGCTTTACATAGCGAATCAACGCTAGCGCAACTTCCCAACCTTACGCTACCCCTGAGCGCAACTTCGGATTTTAATGAATTTGTGAAGCGCTGGCGAAACTACGCCTGGCGAAGTGCGGCGAAGCGCGGCGAAGTTGCGCCTGGCGAAACTACGAATGTTAGTGAATTTGCCCCAAAGTATTTACCAAGGATGATACAGTCAGTTCAGCCTGACTGGTAGGTATACATCCCAAGACATCACACAATTCAATGGATTCTATTACATTCCAAAAATATCCTATTAGAAGTTCATTTTTGTGCTATAAAGATGCCTCCCCCTGCTTGCTCTAGTAACTTTATGTATACATACAGTCAATCACAAGGATGTCCATCAGTTATCTAAGAAATGAAAGCCCTGTTTTGGCAAATTTGGCCCACTGCACTTGGCCCACTGCTGTAATCTGCTGTCTAGAGACTCGAGTACAATGTATTACATTTGCTGACTTTCTGCGTTTCCCCATATTTCAGAATACATAAATACAGAAGAATAAACACAAAATGAAACATGACTCTTTGCAAATATGAAAAAAATGTGTTCATGATGGTTGGTTTTATTATAAAGCAGACCCGTATTTCCTGTATAGCAATATCTTTGTGCCATGATTTCCCATTCTGCACTGCATTCATTCATTTTCATTAACAGTTCAGGCTAAACTATATGGAAGATTTTGTTGGACCCCAAATAGTCTGATCCTGAATTCCTGATTCCTGTAAATTGGATCGAATAATGTCGGATGGTGTATTTTGTTCATGCATCAACAAACAAAAGTCTGTATTTCAATTACACTCATATGACACAAAGCTTCTGTAGGATTTCCTACAATCCATGCTTGCTGGCTTGGGTACAGGGCAAATATAGTATTTTAACTGGAACAGTGCTCTCAGGGAAAACCATGGCAATCAAAACACCTTTGATTGTCTGTCATCTGAGTTGTGGCCACTGCTGAAATTCGCATTTGGATGTTATCTGAATTCAACACCAATGTCTGGTCATGGCAGCTAAAAGCAACTAAGGGTTGTCTTCTGCATTCTTACTTGACATCAGGGCCACCATTAGGGGGGCACAGGGGGTACATCTGTATCGGGCATCCGCCTAAAGGGAGGCCCAGCTGCATGGCTGCCATCAGGGGGTAAATCTGTACCAGACCTAAAGGGGGGCCCAGCTGTGCTGCACTTTTCAAATTAGCCCGGCCCCCTTGACAGGGCCGTGCTGCTGAAGTCCCGAAGATCAGAAGTCCTGAAGACCAGAACACCAAAGACCCGAAGCCGTGAATGGAGGCGATGCTGAGAAAAGACCCGGAGCAGCCAAAAGTTGAGAACTGAGCCAAAGCCGGGAAAAGACTCAAACCCATGAAAAGACCCGAAGTTGAAGTCCTGAAGCTGTGAAAAGACCCAAAGCCAGAAAAGGAGCCTAAGGTAAGTTCCACTGAACACTAATGTGTTTTTTTTTTTTTATTAAACTCCTGGCCACCAATGTATTGTTTTAACACTATATAGGCCCCTGGTCACCAATGTTTTTTTTAAAAACTTTTATGGGGGCACTAACGCCAATTTTTTTTAAACTTATAGAGGAACCCTGACCACCAATGGTTTTTTTTTTAACTTGTAGGGGGGCCCTGACCACCAATGTTTTTTTGAAAACTTTTATGTGGGACCCTGGCGTCAATGTTTTTTTTTTAAATTTATAGGGGGGGATTGGCCACCAATGATTTTTTTCAACCAGTAGTGGGCCCTGACCACCAGTGTTTTTATAAAAGTTTTTATGGAAGGCCCTAGCACCAGTTTCTTTTTTTAATTTGTAGTTAAAAAACTTTTATGTGGGACCCGCCAATGATTTTTTTTAATCTTATAATGGGGTCCTGACCACCAATGGCTTATAACTTGTGTGTGAGGTGGTTTACTGTTTTTACTGTGCCTTTTTACTGTGGTGAGGGGTTTGCTGGATCTGGGTTGGGGTTTTGGGGCTGGGTGGGACCAGGGGGCCCAGAAATTTTTGTTGTTTTGTGTTTGTCTAATGGCGGCCCTGCCTGACATCAGCAGACAGTAAAAATGCCTGCTGATTCTAATCCGATTCTAACCCAATGCCCGATGGGCCCCTCTTAAAAAGAGGGGCCCATCGGCATTTGCCCAAACTCACAGATTGCTAGTCCTGGCCTGCCAACATTGAATAATAATTACTAGATGCCTTGCTGCTGTGCACCTTTTGGGGGAACTTTCCGTAATTTTGATCACCATACTGAATCTACTAAAAATGATTTAAACATTGTTTTGCCTCCAGTAATAATTAATTATATCTAAGATGGGATCAAATACAAGGTACTGTTTTATTATTACAATGGAAAATATAAATGTGGAAAGAGAGGTGTGGGATCAAGTCACATTAATTACTTTGTTGTAGAATGGTATAAATAAGTGTTTCTGATTGTATTTACATACATGTACAATTATGGGATCTATTATGGAGATAGTAGGGCTCATTTACATCTGCAGAGGCAGTGGGCAACTTGTGCTTTTCACAGCAGTTAGTTGCATCTAAAACCACTTTCATTAAAATTGCTTGCTTCTAAATGCTCTCTTTGCACTTCTATATAGTAGCGCTGACCACCAATCAGTCCTTCCATTCTGAATTGAGCTCTGCTGTGACTATTGATGCACAGGGCTGTGCAAACCCTAGAGCAACTGTCACCTCCGGACCAGACACAGTTCTGTCTAAAGAATTGGGCACAGATATCATTTGCAAGCCAAACACATTCCTAATTATGAAATGTTTATGCATTGCACTAAAATTACTGCTTTGTCAAAGCTCTGTCTTTAATTGCCTGCACACATTTTAGGCAAAGGAGAGTTATTACACATCCTGCTAATGTGCACTAGATGGCAACAATGCATAACTACATAAACTTTGCTTTTTATTTCTTCCAACAATTGAAGAGTTACATATATAATTATTATTATCTTGTAGGGAAATGATTGAACATATGAACATGAGTTTTGTGCCTGTGGTGATATGAACAGTTTGCCAAACAAATTGAATGTTTTGCGGTCATGGAATATACAGTATGTATATATCAGTTCATTTAGTGGCTTCACCTAACAAAGAAAAAATTAGTGTGCACAGTTAAAGACGGTATTCTTAAATCTCAAAAAGTGATATTAGCAGTCCCTATAAAATTTCTTTAATCAACACATTGCACAAAAATATCTGACGTTTCAGTCCTTGTTAGGATCTTTCTCAAAACGTCAGTCATTTTTGTACAATGTGTTGATTAAAGAAATAAACAAATTTTACAGGCAGGTGTACAGCTATACTATGCTGACACCCCTACTTTCCCTTTTAGGCTATGGTCATAGGTAGGATCCTCACAAGTTGCAGCATGGTTTGCCTGACTACCGCTAATGACCTATAGCTTTATTAACTCTGCTGAAAAATATTGCTAATAAAAATATATATATCCCAATATTTTCTTGTAGAACAGTGCCTAAAGCAAACAGAGAAAGCAAAAAAACAGGAACAAAATATGGTGTAGTATTTTTGATTATTCTTATAACACCCTTGTGCTGAAAAAAGAAGAAGAAAAACAAAAGTATATATTTTGCTAGTATGAGTTCCCCTTTAAAGAGACTTTTTCTTCCTGTCCAAAAATGTGCACAGTTTAGATTTGGTGTTTTCTGGTTCCTTCACCAAATTTTAGTAGAAATGCCTAATTACAAGATAATGGTGGTTATATCGCATGTAATGATAATTCCCAGTGTCCTCCTCTCCTCAGCCAGCCACTGTTAGACTCCAAGTTACGGATACAAAATATACATAGTGTAATACTGTTTTATTAAAAAATTAGGAACATTTAAAATTTTCAACTCACATTTGTTTGTATAGTTTTAGTCACATTTGTAGTCTCATAAGTTTTTAGCGGTATCACCAGTTGGAATTCCAAGGAGGAGATTTTGCCAGGCATCTCTCTCCCTCGTGGTGTCCCTCGTGATGTATATTTTGTATCCGTACCTTTGAGTCTAACAGTGGCTGGCGGAGGAGAGGAGGACACTGGGAATTATAATTACATGCAAAATATATACTTTTGCTTTTCTTCTTCTTTTTTCAGCACAAGGGTGTTATAAGAATAATCAAACATACTACACCATATTTTGTTCCTGTTTTTTTTGCTTTCTCCGTTTGCTTTAGGCGCTGTTCTACAAGAAAATATTGGGATATATATATATTTATTAGCAATAATTTTCTTTTTTGTGATGTTTTTGTATGCTGTGGAGAGACTGAAAAAGAATTTCAGGAGAGAGACATTCTAAACGGTTAACTATTTCCACATTTGTTGTATATTGTCGCACACTGCTGGTATTCTGCCTACTATGACCTTATAATCTCTAACCTAGATGCAGTGAATCTCGTAGGGGTGTATTATTTAGCCTGGCAGTGTTACAGGACAAGAGATCTAAAACATAAAATTGCAACTGGCAAAGCTGTTCCATTATTTACACCTTGATAAGCAGCAATGTTATTGCAATTTTTTATTTCTTTATTTTTTCAGTTTATGTGAGTATATGGAGGGGTCAGTGCGTGTATGTATGTGCATTGGGTTTCATTTGGAGGGGCTGAAATTGAACTTGATGGACTTTGGTCTTTTTTCAGCCCAACATAACTATGTAACTATATATGTGTGCATGTATCAGTGGCCACCTGACTTGACTGTAGATCACTTGAAAACAAAAGTGAGGGACAGGAAAAACCGAAAGAATGTGCTACATACACATAAATATTACAGCCACCAGACTACAGTGCAGAAGTACAACCATTGCATTTACATCACTGCCAGAAACTTAAGTATAATTTTTTTTAAAACTAAAACAGACTCCCTCGATATATAAAGATATGAGATATTCCTATCTCACCCCTACTGTGACACCTATGAAATATTATACCCTGGGGATATTTAAAGTTGGGATTGAAAAAATTACCCCTGAAGAAGGGTTTTTGCTGATTTTTTATTTGATAGAAGGAAAACAATTAACTGTTTTACATACAATAAACAGATAAACGACATCAAGCTTTCTGTAAACATTATAACAACCTCAGAGCAGAGGAGGTTGATCATATTTACAACTAAAAACTAAAGCTATTCAAGACCCAGATATCACTCTATTAACTATAAGAGTGCAGAACACTGGAAATATAATGCTCCAAGGAAATTAGCTGACTGAATTAATGTGAAATAATTTTTACCCTTTTGGAAACCGACAAGCACTTTGAAGTTACAACCCCAACAAAAGAGAAACTGTTAGTCATAAAGGAAGGTCATAAATGATTTGACCCCAGTGATAAGACATCATACTACATTAACAAATATTGCCTATCCATGCTAGAAAGAGATTTGATTCAGTTGATAAGGGAGCTGTAGAAAACACAATATGTTGATCAGCTGGTGGAGGAAATAACAAGGAATAAAGCAGAAACACTAGGGACAGATATATGAAAAAACAGCAGACTCAGCACCCTGTTAAAAGGAAAACAAACTTCTCAAAAAGCAGTTAAAACATAAGATAGATGAGTATGCAAACTGAATTGCAAAGCATGCTTTATGGCAGTGGGGTGCAGGGCCTTGACATTACGTCTTGCAATTCCCAGGCATCTATGAACTTGCAGAGGTCTGGTAATTGGCTGATCAAAGTGATAAAGAAGCTTAGCAACACAATGCTGTGCTGACGCATCTAGTTGAGATGCTGTGATGTTATGGACAGACTCCATCTCATTAACCTGTTCCCAGAAATGTCTCTTCAGCACACAGAAGCACCCTGTGGTTCTGCCAATCTCACCTCAAGCAGGCCCTTCTTGGAACATTGTGGGAGCATTGCAAGGCATACAACAGCTCATTTGTTTCAGATGCCTAGCCTTCTATAAATGTGTTTTTTGGCCACATAATCTCTTGAAAGTTCAATTTCTGCTTTTCGCATTAGAATAAACCCAAACATTAAGGGGCAGATTCACTAAGGGTCGAATTTCGAAGTAAAAAATACTTCGAAATTCGACCCTCGAATTGAAATCCTTCGACTTCGAATATCGAAGTCGAACGATTTAGCGCTAAACGTTCGTTCGATCGATCGAAGGATTTTTCGTTCGATCGAACGATTAAATCCTTCGAATCGAACGATTCGAAGGATTTTAATCCAACGATCGAAGGAAAATCCTTCGATCAAAAAAAGTTTAGCAAGCCTATGGGGACCTTCCCCATAGGCTAACATTGACTTCGGTAGGTTTTATCTGCCGAAGTAGGGGGTCGAAGTTTTTTTTAAAGGGAAAGTACTTCGACTATCGAATGGTCGAATAGTTGAACGATTTTTCGTTCGAATCGTTCGAATCGAAGTCGAAGGTCGTAGTCAAAGGTCGAAGTAGCCCATTCGATGGTCGAAGTACCCAAAAAATACTTCGAAATTCGAAGTATTTTTCATTCGAATCCTTCACTCGAGCTTAGTGAATCGGCCCCTAAATGTTAGAATGAATTCTAAATATTTAGTAGTTGATTTTTTTTAGCAAAGAGCAAACCAAATTCCTTCTTATAAGAATACATTTACAGGAAGTAAACTGGCTGGGCCCCAGTGAGCCATATAGTTAGTGGTAGGACAATCTAGCAACTCACCAGTCAGAGATCCACTGTTTAAGGAGCTAAGGCTAGAAGGTCCTATTGCTACAAAAATGAGAAAAGTCAATGGATGAGTATATTTCTACAATACATACTTCCAGCAGCCTCTGTGTATTCTCCAGGTAAAGTAGTGCAGTATACTCTCTCAGCTGGTCCCTTGAAGGAATAATGGAGGATTTTCAAGCTGAACTATAACTCTTAAAGTCAGATTTGTTAAAGAACAGGAACTAAATAAAAATTGTTTCTCTTAGTGCACTGATGTAGCTTCAATATATATCATTAGCATATAACAAAGTGTATTTACTCTCAGAAAGTATACAGTGGTGTTATAGAACAGTTCCTTAGGTTAAAGTAACAGCAATACCAACCAAATGATGTGTTTTATATGCATTTACTGTATATATACTGTAATGTACTGTTACACTGAACTGGTAAAAAGGCTACAACTACAGTTTATACAGTATGAATAATCTACTGTGTAGCCATGGAGGCAGCCATTCAGGTTCAATAGGGCAAAATGAACATGCTTACACAGCAGGTAAGAGATAAGCTGTTTTACGTATTTATAAATGAAGATAAACAGGAGACAAATGTTATTCAACACTCTCTACAGGACTATAACATCTCTTATATGAACTAGGACATTTGACATGAATTAATTTATTTGTAGGCGTTAATACAAACTGAAACAAACTTTATGGGGGTTATTTATTGAACTCCGAATAGTAAAAACTCAAAAAAATTATATTTTTGTTTACTATAAAATCAGAAATTTTTGTGGAAAAAACACCTAGGATTTTTAGAGATTAGCTGAGATACCCCAAGACTGAATGAATGAATACTTAACCGGCACAGGGAGGGGATTGTAAATTAATGAGTGATCATTAAGTGGAAGCAAGGAGTGTGGCGGGGGTTGGAAATAGTAAGTGGTGGGGGTGCTCTGCCTCAGGCACAAATACTCAAATACTACTCAGCCTGGCCTGGAATGGAACAATAAAACTGCAAGCTGAGGTTTTTCTTTAATTTTTTTATTAAAAAACAAGTTAGAGGGCATTAAAGACAGATAGCAATGGGTTCATAAAGGACAAAATTTTCACCTTAAAGGAGAACTAAACTTTAAAAAGGATAATGACTAGAAATTTAATATTTTATATATTGAACTTATTGAACCAGCTTAAAGGTTCAGCATCTATATATCAGTAATGATTCGGGTCTTCAAAGATTTCACTAGAGTTTCCCATTTTGATAGGACAATACTCACATGTGATTTGAGCACCTTTTGAGAAGCTAAGCTTAGGAGTTCATTTCAAATCATTAAAGGGCACCTGTTGGACAAAAATATTTTCCCTAACCAAAGGTGTGGGCTAATAGAGCCCGCACTCTGGTTGGGGGCAACAATAGTTTTTTTTTTCATATTGGCCCGCCACCACTAGGACACTTGCACCGGAGGATGTACACATGCGCATAATGGGTTTCTGATGTCACGCATATGCACGTAATGAGCAAGTTGCAGCATTCACTCATTATGGGCATGTGTGTACTCCAACATGGGCCAGTGTGGGTGTCCTATCTCTGGCGGGTGCAATTTTATAAAAAAAAAAAAAACTAGTTACCCCTAACCAGAGTTCGGGCTCTATTAGCTCAGACCTTTGGTTGGAGAGACCTTTAGAGACCTTTCCTGGGGGGGTCTTTTAGAATACCCAGGAAAACGATATATTGTTTTTTTCAGGACAACCTAAGCTTTCAAAATATGCTTTTGGTGTAGTTTTGCTTCTGTAAAAAGATAAAGGGGAAGATTTATTAAGGCTGAAATGGTAAATTCGAATTTGAATTTTCTAATTTTTTTGTGTCAAAACTTACAAATTCACAAATATGTTAGTTGCCTTCCTGGCATTTACGGGTTTTTTTCAGAGGAAAACTTGATTCTAATTTGATTCAAATTTTCTGGTCGGGACTATGCGATTGAATATTAGATGTACGAGTTTTTTTTTTTAAATGACCTCCCATTCAAGTTGTAAGTACATTCGAATTTATTAGAATAAAAAAATTCACATAAATTCGAAATTAAACCTTTGATAAATAACTCCCTAATTGCCTAAAAATTAAACAAATAATGTTTCCCATAATACAAACACATGATATCAGAAACATAATTTATTTTATGCACAAGTATATATAGTTTATTTTATGCACAAGTATATATAGTTACATATAGTATATATATATAGTTTTATGGAGATGCCACACTTGTATAAACAGTACACTACCAAATTTCCAAAGCACTGCTCAACAAACCTGCATACTTCTGATTTCAATGCCAAACATTCCACTAACAGTAGGTTTACCCTAGAAAACTATAAATTATTGGAAAGAACAGATTCTGGTAAATCCAAAATGGGTACTCCAAACTACCAAGTTGCAATTCTCTCCTAAAGTTGTCATTTTTTATAAAAACTTTTCTAAATTTGACAATTTGAGGAACAATTCCAAAAAGCAACTCAAATATTCCATTTTGCAGCATCTTATCTCCCACATATCATTAGGTACCAAGGTAAAACACATGGCACTATAAAATAAAAGCTATTTATTGCAACAGGTGGATGCAGATAATCCAACTGTTGCAAAAAATATCTGTTATTTTATCCGGAGTGACGCTTAATTCAATTGCTGAGTGGATACATATACAGTTGGGACACTGGTGGCTGAGCACCCAGAGCTTTGCGGAGCTGAGTGGAGGAGCACATCGTGCGCGGGTGAGTCTGGAGCGGTCATTTTCTATTTGACACCAAGGTAAAACACCCTAACTATGAATGCCAGGGGTCCACTGAACAGTTTGCTGCCCAATGTGCATAGGCTTACCTATGTACATGGTATATGGGGGCCCCGAAATGAAGACATCTCACTTCTGTAATTCCAGATATCGCAAAATCAACACATTTACAGCATTTTTTGAGGGACAAAGGTACAAAAGTACATTTACCCCAGAAAACCATATATTTTTGGAAAGTACACATTCCCCTTAACCAAAAAAGGGTCACATATCTATTTACTTCAAAGTACCAAGCCACAAAGCTTTCCTAAATTTGGTAATTTTGGTAACATTTTCAAAAATCACCTCAAAACTTTGCAGCATCTTTTCTCCCCCATATAATTATATACCAAGGAAAAAAACACAGGGGCACCACTGAACAGCTTGATGCACAATGTGTTTGATTTACCTAAGTATGTGACATGTGGGGGGCCCCAAGATGAAAACATCCCCATTTTATCTGTCGTTTCAGGTACTATAAATCAACACATTTCCAGAATTCTATGAGGGCTAAAGCTACAAAAATACACTCACCCCATAATGCCATATATGTTTGGAAAGTACACATTCCCCTGAATCCAAAATGAGTACAAATGTCTGTTTACTCTAAAGTACCAAACAACAAAGCTTTCTTTAAGTGTTGATTTTGGTGACATTTCCGAAAAATCAACTCAAAGCTTCCATTTTAAAGCATCCTATCTCCTACATAGCACTGAATCCATATTATGTTCCACAAGAGCCCCTAACAGTACAAAGACCCCCAGAAAAATATATATTTTTTGAAAGTACACATTCTGATGAATCCAAAACGGTGGATTTTGTCTTTCTTCTCGAAACTACCAAACTGCAAAGCTAAGCTAAAGGCAAAGTTTTTTGTACAATTTCTATCGCCTAAAATATTGCAATTTTCGCATTTATCTCACCCGCTTTCTTACATACAAAGCCAAATTGCCCTAAATATGAACAGCATGGGTCTACTGAACAGTTTCATGCCCAAAATGCATATATATATATATATATATATATATATATATATATATATATATATATATATATCTCAAAGAAAGTGGCATGAATGGATTCGAAATGAAAGTAGTGCATATGAATTTTCTTGGTTGCCAATTAGCCTTCTGTAAACAAAGCCCCCTGACTCATATAATCTTCCTCAAGATCACCTAACAGCACGAAGACCCCCAAAAAACTGTACACACTCTGATGAATCCAAAAATGGTTATTAGGTCTTTCTACTCCAAACTAGCAAACTGCAAAGCTACGTAAAAAGCGGTTGTGTGTCAGGGATCCTGATAAAAAACAATGCACAAAGACTTGCCAGACACGACTATTATAGGTTTCAATAGTTGTCGATGAATACTTTCTGAGCTTTATCTTTTAATCTTGTTTTGTGGAATCTGTAGATCTTTCCTTATACTCATGATTGACAAAGCGTTTTTGCTCCTTTGTAAAGAAAAAAAAAAATCTTATTCTAATTTTAGTTAAACTTCTTGAGATTTTTGATTAACAATGTGAACCGCTTCAAATGCAAAATAAATACATCTGGAGAAGTCCTATGAATTTTCATTTTAAGCCATAATTTGTATGGCAGGACTTGATATTTTTCATGGAAATGTTACAGGGACATTATGAGGAGCAAGTAAAAGATAGTTTATGTAGGGACCTATAGGATATCCTATCCCTATAGAGTTAATCCCCTACCTTTGTATGTAGTTCTCTTTTCCCTTGTTATTGGGCCAAGCCCTTGTAACTGGTAAAGTGTAACACCCACACCTATTGGACAAAGAGTGTAATGACACTCCCCTGCCACACTGCTATATAGTGTTGTGCAGGGAGTGTCCTCTTCCTCTTTGGCTCCTGGTGATGCTGCTAGGTGAATCCCCATTGAGCCTGGGATCACCATAGGCCCCAGTAAGCATTTACCCCAGAGGGACCTGACTACTTTGGTGCTAAGTCGGGGACCAGGTAACCCCGTGAACGAGGACCAGCTAAGATAGTAAGATCTTGTTATAGTCTCTCTAGGAGAGAAAGAAAGAGAGGTGTAGCAGAAAGAGCAGTTGTCGCTCCAACGAGGATTTGTAGTAGGGAGTAGCTTCCCACAAGGCCTGTTTGCCTTTAGAGCAGGGAACTCAGTTGATAGGCATCTAGGTGAGCAAAGGACTACCTGTACCCTACCTGATTGATCCCGCTCCCCTCACTGTGCAACGTCGGTTAAACTGGGAATTGATGTACACCTATCTGCAATATCCTTTGGGAGTCGCACCTGTCTGACTGTGAACCTTGTACTGTCCAAAGTGATTCCACCTGCTGTATATTTGTAAGTAAACCTGTGGTCATTTGCCTCTGGCATAATAAATCTGTGCTCCTGTTTTACCTTTTTAAAGAACCTCCTGGCATCCATTATTCTATATTTGCACTTATATGCCTGTGAGTTGTAGTTCAACTACAGTTTAAAGGGGAAGCTTCCATTTGGCGAAGGCTCTGCCCTGGGTGAGGATTCGCAATGTAACCCATGCTCACTACCTAGCTTGTCACCCTTAACTCCTAATTGGCAGAATAGGCCAAGAAAGCGTTACATTAACATATATTGAGAAACATAACACTGATTAATTAGTCAGGGAGTCAACCAGGTCTCCAACAGATAGTAAGGAAACATTACCAGAAATTTAGGGGTGATTTTGGCAGTCAATCGAGAAACACTGCAAGTATTTATAGTTTAAAGATAATTACTATTAGTTTTCAGATTTAGTAAATTTTTAAAGACCTCATTCTGTGAATGTCTATATTATATTTAATAATTTAATGAATATTGCTATTCATTGAGATTCAATTGTTTGCCACATATTCTTGCACTGGGTAAATATGTATCTCCTATTGAATAGTAATGGGCGAATTTTCGCCGTTTTGCCGAAAAATTTGCGAATTTCGCGAAACGGCGAAAAATTCGCGAAACGGCGCCGGTGTCTCGTTTTTGACGCCGGCGCCCGTTTTTGACGCCGGCGCCCGTGTTTTCGACGC